>NW_025381493.1:0-9293 GCF_016433145.1 Gracilinanus agilis | reverse complement strand
AATATATTTAATATATATTTATATATCTTATATAAATATAAGTATACATATATAAACATAAATGTATATTTATTTTTTAGTTTTAAATATATTTTTTATTTATTGAATATATAAAATATATTTAATATATATTTATATACCTTATATAAATATAAGTATACATATATATAAACATAAATATATATATTTAAAACTCAGATCTTCCATCTTAGAATCAATACTATGTCTGAGGCCAGATTTGAACCTAGGACCTCCCATCTCCAGGCCTGCCTCTCAGTCCACTGAGCCACTCAGCTGTTCCCTAGAAACATTTTTGTCTAAGTAGGTCCTTTCTCCATTAAAAAAAAAAATCTCTTTCAATTTACTCATATTAATTCAAGTAGAGTCAGCGTGGTATTTTGGCTAGAGAGTTGGTCCTGGAGCAGAAAGACCTGAGTTCAACACGTAGTGGCTGTGTGACTCTGGATAAGTCACCTACTAATATCTCAACCTCCTACAGAACTTCTCCAGGCTCTCAGTTGCTAAGAAGATGCTGCCCTACATTGCTAGAGGGAGGCACCTAAACTGACCAGTGCAAGCCAAAGGCTCCAACTCTTGGATGCTGCTTTGGGAAATGTTTTCTGTCTTCCTACCTAGATGTCAAACTCCTTGAGGGCAGACACCATTGTTTATGCTTCTTCCTATACACTTTTCAGTAAATATTTATTGAATGGATGAATTTGCCCAACTGATTGTAGCCACCAGTGACTAGGGAATCCGGGATTTTGAATTGTGGGCACACAGTTGTCATTTACTCATCTTGGCTTATTTATCCCCACCTTTTCCCCTAAAATGGAACATCTGATGTTAGTTCATGCCTAGATATGTGCTTTGGGTCCGGCAAGCTAATAGACTCAGGAGTGGAATGGCACTGAAACCATGAGATGCTCAATNAAAGTCAACCTCTGTGTGCCTCAGTTTCCTCATCTGTAAAATGTCAACAATAATAGAATCTGCCCCCTTAAGGTGGTTGTGAGTACCAAATTGTATAACTTTGGAAACTTCAAAGTGCTATAGAAATGTTTGTTTGTGATTATTACTTTTTTTTGTTCATTTAACAACTTTTCAATACTATCAGTTTCAAGGTAGAAGAGGAATGGGTAGATAATTGGATTAAGTGACTTGCCCAGGGAGGCACAGCTAGGAATAGGCCACATTTGAACCCAGGACCTCCTGTCTCTGGGCCAGGCTGTCTATCCACTGAGTTGCCTAGCTGCCCCTTTTATTACTTATAATAAGGAAATGAAACAATCGTATTAGCACGCATTTCTAAATGATTACAGTGTCCTTCCACTCCCTCCTCTCGCATATTTGTATGGGAAATGAGATCCTCCCAAAGCCCCATGATCCCTCGGTGACATCCTGGCCATTGGCTCGCCCTCTAGTCTCTTGGTCCCTGGACTAAGGACTGGGTTTAGAGTCAACTTCTGTTGCTCATTCTCAAGCTGCAGCCCATCTTGCCCCCAGGCAGCTGCTGCTCAGGCCATCTTCAAACAGGTAGATCTTGCCTTGACTCGCGGAAAATGATACTCCAGTCATGCTGTTTACTTTTCAATGTATGATACATTTGAGGCAGTCCAGGAAAATCTCTGTTTTGGTTTTGTTTTCAGTGGGGGTGTGGCTCATGCCTCTCTCAAGAGATAATAGGGTTCAACTGGAAAGATAGATGAATCTGGAGTCAGAGGACCTGGGTTCAGATCCTGCCTCTGTCATTTTTTACCGGTATGTCATTTCTGGGAGTCTGTCACTTTTTTCAGGTTTACTTTTCCTCTTTTAAAAAAAATGAGGGGATTGGACTAGAGGACCACTAAGATTCCTTCCTGCTCTAAGCCTGTGATTCTATGATCCCAGCCAACTATTCTACTTTTACACATTCTCTGACCCTTCCTAACAGTTCCATTTTCTGGAAGCTTCTGTGCATAGTATCCTCCGTGCCCATTGCCAACTCAACCACCTCCATGCCTGGAAAAACTGCCAAGCTAATTGGAGCTCACTGAGCAAGACTCTGCCAGGGCCTCATCTTATCTCACTGATGCCCCAGTGATTGGTCTAGCCTAGACTGTCCCAGGGTGAGCTGCCCTAGGATGGGTGTAGTGCTGGCACACTGGCTCAGGTTCGGGGAGGTGTCCCTTCCCAGGCCCATCAAGGAAGGTTGGCACTGGGCCCTGGTCATGGAGGTTAGAGTTCAAGTCCTTCCCTGCCACTAGTGGGAGTGATTGGAGAGCTGCCTGTGGGTTCACTCAGGCTAAGGGGCAGCCTAACCAAAGGACTAGCACAACCTCCTTCTGCCCTGTCTAGAAGGTCAGGTGACGACCACTCTGATTTTTCCTGCCCCTTGTTGCCCTTCCTGGCCCCTCAGGGCTGAGCCTCTAGTCTTCCCCAATATAAATAAAAATGTACCAAAGATAGAGCGCAGCTGGGTAGCTCAGTGGATTGAGAGCCAGGCCTAGAGATGGGAGGTCCTAGGTTCAAATCTGGCCTTAGACACTTCCCAGCTGTGTGACCCTGGGCAAGTCACTTGACCCCCATTGCCTAGCCCTTACCACTCTTCTGCCTTGGAGCCAATACACAGTATTGACTCCAAGATGGAAGGTGAGGGTTTTAAAATAAAAAAATGTACCAAAGAAAGGCCTCTCCCTTTTGGAATCACTGGCCAACCTGACTCTTTCCCAAAGGCCACTGAAGTCTCCCGAACTCCAATAAACTAACAAATAAGCCCTGTGGGTCCTTTCTCCACCAGCATTCAGTCTCTCATCCAAAAGCCCTTTCTAGGAGCTCTACTAAGACTCTGAAACCCTTCCTCTGTTATTTATTTATTTTTTAAGTCATGAATGCTGCATAATTGTAATAGCCAAGCCCCACTGAGTCACAAGTTTATTATATATGAACATTCAAACTCCCTTTTACCCACAAACACAGAGAGAGTTTTACAGTTCTGTACACATTGCAATGAGTTTAGACAACACACAGAAACCTCAGAAACTTCAAGGTGAAGATAAGAACCAGGCTGGACCTTCAGCTGCCTGATTATCAGCAAGCTAAGTCTGAGAATACTTTTCTCCGGGGCAAATGCCCTGCTAACCTAAGGTTTGGGCCGTGGCTGCATTTCTGACCAAAGGGGAAGAATGTTAACCTCTTGACTGTTGGTTTGCTAAGAGCTTAAAGCTTTTCAATAAGGCCACAATACTTTCCAACAAGAAAAGGTGTGGATCACAAAAGGGATCAAAAGAGGAGTCTCAGATTTTTATCTCTTTGAGACTCTGTTTCTCTTATTGGCCTCCCACAAAGTCCTGTCCCTTAAAGGAGATAAGACAAAGCACCTCATTCTCTCCTTTGCAGAGCTGTGAGATTCTGGGGGTGGGATGCTCCATAAGCTGTCAGACTCAGTATCTTGGTTAGTTTTGAGAAAATTCTTTTTTTTTTCTTTTAATTTTTATTCTTTGTCATAAGGGGTGGCTCACTGGGTAGGAAAGGGATTTCCTTTTTTTTTTTTTTTTTTTTTAAATGAGGCCCTTGTAACAAGAAGAGATATTGCCAGAAATGAAACAGTAGAGAAAAGAAAGGCTGCCCTGCGATCACCGATTGACTGATTTTACAGATGGGCTATAGGTTCTGTGATTACTTATAGCTAAGAACAATCTGAAGTGAGATTTTCTTTTTTTGCTAGTCCTGGCTCCAGCCCTGCTGGAGATACAAAGCTTTGGTCCTTACACTCAGGAAGCCTGAAGTCTATTTGGAGAGAGAAGATCCCAAGTAACTATAATGCCTTTTACCTTACAATAGCTGCCTGGGAGAGTCTGAGAGATACCATGTTTCTAAGCATCTTCCCCTTTTCCAACTAAAGCAGCCCTTGATTCAGAATATACATTTACAAACTTAACCAACTCTATTAGAGAAACCTGGGATCTCTAATACTATATGTGTGTGTGTGTATAGAACATATAATAATATAGTAAAATGCAAATTTTACCCAATGTCACACAGCTGATAAGTGTTTAAGGTAGGATTTGAATTCAGTCCTTTAAAAAAACAAAACTTACCTTCCATCTTGGAATCAATATTGTGTATTGGGTCCAAGGCAGAAGAGAGGTAAGGGCTAAGCAATAGGAGTTAAGTGACTTGCCCAGGGTCACCCAATTAGGAAGCATCTGAGGTCACATTTGAACCCAGGACCTCCCTTTTGTAGGCTTGTCTCTCAAGTCCACTGAACCACCTAAGCTTCCTCCATTCAGACATTTTTGATTCCAGATCGAGCATGCTACCCACTAGCCACAGTGACAAAGCATCTGGTAATGCATTACTTTAAGTGTTATTTCCACTGATAAAACATGTGCCAGGAGATACGATTGGGGATGTAGACTCTAAACCAGGGGTTCCCAAACTTTTTTGGCCTCCAGCCCCCTTTCCAGAAAAAATATGACTTAAGCCTCCTGGAAATTAATTTTTTAAATTTTAATAGCAATTAATAGGAAAGATAAATGTTCCTGTGGCCATCACAGCTCTCATGGATCACTGCAGCACCCACCAGGGGGCGGTGGCGCCCACTTTGGGAATCACTGCTCTAAACGATCACCCTAGTGCAAATATTAATAATATGGAAATGGGTTTTGATGGATGACCAGTGGAATTGCAACGGGAGGAGGTGGGAGGAGGGGAGAGAAAGAACATGAATCATGGAACCATGGGAAAATATTCTAAATTAATTAAATTAATGAAAAAACTTATATTCTTAAAAAAATGTGCCAGGAGCTGGAGATCCAGAGAAAAAGTAAGACTGGTTCTTGCCCACAGGGAGCTTATATTCTACAGAGAGAAATTGCCCAGGGATAATTTTAATGTACAAGAATATCTGCAGAACACGTAATTCGGTGGGAAGGGAAGAATACTAACAAGTGGGTGACTGGGAAGGTCAAGAAAAACCTTGAGTAGCAGGTAGCATTTGGCTCTATCTCTAACCACTGTGCCGTCAGACTTCATCCCCCTCCCCCCATAGGTTTTCTCCGCTTCCCAAAGGTTTTTAAACAAAGGTAGGGTGATCATGTGTCAGGGATTACTTTGAAGGGATTCTCTGACCTTTGTTGGACTGGAGAACCCCCATGAGCTCAGGTTTTATGGCACAGGGAGTTGGGGGGTTCAGGTAGAGCAATAATATTACTCTTATGTTATGTCTGGACTCTCACAGTGCTATTATTTATCCCCCTTTTCTTGTTGTATCTCCATCATTCAGCACAGTGTCCGGCACCCAGTAGGTGCTTCATAAATGTTCACTGATTGATTTCACAGATGAAGAAGTCAGTGTATGATGCAGGATTTTCTATTTTTTTTTTTTGCTAGCATTTTAAGATTTACAAATGTCATCTCGGGAAACTGAGGCAGAAAATGGTTGTAACTTGCCCACTGTCCCCCATCTATTCCATGTGGGGTGAGGGATTTGAACCCAGGTCTTCCTGGTTCCTAGGCCTTTGCCAGCTCCACCTCTTCAGCTAGAGTGTCTTGACCAGGATCCTCCCACTTTTTCCTGGTTATAAAATATTGCACCCGCCTGGCTCCCGAGTCCCGAGTCCTCCTCACGTTCTGGTCCAGCGCCGCTAAATTCTAAGGGCTTCTGAATCCATCACTGGGGGCCTCCTGCTTACTCACATCCCGAGCCTCCACTTCTTAGCAAGGCAAGTTGGAGAACTGCCGCAGCCCCCCCCCCCCCCCCATTCATCGCCCCACCTGGCAAGGAGCTTCCCCTGATGACAAGCCTCTCCGGGGATCCGTAATCTGCAGGCCTGGCCTTGGAGAATGCATTGTCCCCTCCCCACCAGGGCGAGATGTCCAAGGAGGGGATGGAGGTTTAGTAATGGGGGTTCAAGGATTCCCAACAAAGACTTTCTTAACCTGCTCCTGTCCCCAAGCAGGTCTGCCTGCAGCCCCGCCATTTACAGGCTGAGCCGCCCTGAGGCATTGAATGGTGACTTAGAGAGGTGACTTCAGGCTGCAGAAGCCGTATCATTCCCGTCCTGCCCATCGGGGACTCCGGGGTGCGCCCCAACCTCTTAAAGCCCCGGGGAACCTGCTCGGGAGGGTCCCAAGCGAGAGAAAGCGCAGGTGCGCGGCTCAGCAAGGTGGGACGGCCAGCGGAAAAAGGCGGATTTTCGCTCCTCACATCGCGGAGGGTTACCCAGCTCGATTTGTGGTTAGAAGAGTGGGAGGCTCAAGGTCTCACTATGCAAATGGCAGCTCCCCCTATTCCCACGGGCAAAAGCCAGTCCTCGATGGGTCACAAGGCCGCTAGACTGAGGTCGGGTGACCGGAGCCTTGGCCACATCCCAGCTGGGCGTCATGGGCCGCTTGCTTCACTTCTCTGAGATTTCCCAGCCTCAGTTTCCTCATGTGTAGAAGAGGTCATTAATGACAGCCAGCCAGAAGAGTTTTCAGGAAACACATCTGGAGAGCGTTAGAGCTCTACCGCAAGCTCCTTCCTAGTTTAGGAGGTTAGTGATCCAAGAGACCTCAGACAACATTTTAGCTCAACTGAGTCCACAAGGGAGGAGTCTGAGGCCCAAAGGGCCAAACCAGTCTAAGCTGCTGAGAGGCGCCGGTCCTACTCTCTCCGGCACTGCACGGTGGGGCTGACGCGAAGAGAGGGCTTGGGAAACTGTGTTTGTTTTTGTTTTTGAACTGGATTAGATTTGACTGATCTCACTGGTGTAGGGGCCTTCTTCCAATGGGGGAATTCCCTCTGCCAAGGCCTCTGAGTCACTCTTAGAACTTAAAGTGGCCGAGAGGATTGGGAACCGAGCACTTTGGGTAAGTCACACAAACTCTTTGAACTTCGTTTTTTTTCCCTTTTTGTAAGAAGGAGGAAGTTGAGGGCTAGCCAGGTGGCTCCTTAGAGAAGCACCAGGCCTAGAGACAGGAGGTCCTGGGTTCCAATTTGGTCTCAGATGCTTCCTAGCTGGGTGACCCTGGGAAAGTCCCTTAACCCCCACTGCCTAGCCCTTAGGGCCCTTCTGGCTCGGAGCAATGCTTAGAAGGAAGAGAAGGGGTTAAAAAAGAAAGAAAGAGAGAGTTGGACTCCAGAGCTCAGAATTTCTGAAGCCTTGAACTCAGGACTTCGGGGCTCCTTGACTCTTCCCAGTTGCTCTGCTTAAGCTCAGAGACGTTATTATCACGGCACCACAGCCCAAGGACTTCAGGCCTGTCTCTTTTCTGCCATTCTTTTCAATCGTGGTCTTTCCAGATTATAAAAGGAAAAACCGGTAAAAGGCCTCAGTTTCTTCCTCGTCCCTGCTCAGTGGTCAGACAACAGAGGTGGAAGGAGCTTCCTTCATCTGTCCGAGGGCCGGCCCTTACCTGGGCACCCCGTGCCCGCGGAGCCCTGGCAGGACAAATGTGCATGCCCATCCTCCTCTCTTCTACAAAGCGTATGGTGAGCTATGGGGGGAGGGGGAGGACGGGAGGTGGCGGCAGTGCCTAAGCTGGGTCTCGCCTGTCTCCCCACCCCCACCTTCAGCTCCCTTCCCGGCTGGGGCTGTCACTCGGGTGATGTCAGCTGGCGGGCGGGCTCCGGCGGCCTTTCCCCTCCCTTCTTCATGCTATTGCCTCAGCCGCGGCCCCAGCTGACCGGAGGTGGGCGTGGGGGGGGCGAGGTGGTAGGACTCGTGGTGGATCCGCGCCGGCCCTCCCAGAGGCACTGAAGGCCGAGCCAAGCGGGGGCCCAGGCAATCGCGATTCCCCGAAGCGGGGAGGGTCGAGGAGAGGCGGAGTCGGAGCGGGTAGCGGAGGCGGGGCCGGCCTGCCGAAGCAGCCCAGGCCGCTGCCCTAAAGTTGAGCCGAGCTGAGCTGAGCTAAGCGGAGCGAGAGAGCGGCCGGCCGGGCGCCTGCTCCGGCTTCAGCCTGTGCTCTTCGCCCGACCGCTGCGCGTTCGGCCTGGCCTGCCCTGGTCTGCTCCATGAGGGTTGACAGCACGGGCCTGGCCGCCTAGCGAGCCGAGCCGAGCCGAGCCGAGCCAAGCAGCGCGTCTGCCCTCCCTCTGCCAACCGAGGCAGAGCAGCACGCGGAAGTGGTGAGTGCCCTGGCGGGGTCGGGGGAGCTCCTGGGGCCTCGGAGAGCTGGGGGCAGCGGCCGGCTGGAGCGGGCGCGGGGGAGGGGGCAGCTGTGGGGCCGCGGCATCCGCAGAGGGGAGGTTATGGGGGATCCCCGGTCCTCCTTGCTTCCCCGGTTCCCCGCGCTCTGCCATTCGGCTTCAACCCCAAGTTTCCCGAAGGCAGACCCGAACGCGCCGTCTGACATCCTGTTTATGTGGGCCCAGGACATCCTGCGGGCGGCCCGAGCGGGGGGCCGGGGGCGGGGCCTCCTCTCTTGGCTCCTCGGGCTCCGAACTTGACCCGGGGAGGCCTGGTGGGCCGAGGGGGCGTGGGCGTGGGTGTTCTCCCCTCCCTCTTCCACGAAATATCCCCTGGTCTCTACCCTGCGAAGAAGCCCACTGAGCCAGCCTGAGGGCACCGGTTGGCAGGGGCTCAGACATGAATTCTTCTCTTCCGGTGCCCAGGGAAGAAGTGCATCGCTGACGGAGCCCCAGTTGGGGAGGGCACCCCGAGAAAACACTTCCATTATCTCCGCCCTCACCTTTAAGGGAGCAGTAGATGGAAAGCAAACCTCCCCAGATCGCTTATCTATTTGCCCCGTCCCTGTGCCAGGGCCAGGGGCACACAGAGACTGACAACTCAGACCAAGAAGCGTCTGGGCTGGAAAGAAGGGCCCGCGATGGGTCGGATCAGAGTGAAGGGCTCCCTCCCCCTCCCCCCACCCCCTCCCCCCATCTGATAGAGAGATGCGCCCTCTTGGCATGAGGCTGTTTTCACATTTGCCCAGAAGCCTCCTGGGAGATGCGTGAGTGTGGCTTCTTGGGATCAGGTGCTTGCGGCCAGGGCCCCTGAGGAGGCAGATCCTCTGCCGGCCTCCCTGGGTTGGTAGGAGAACAGACCAGGGGTGGGGGCGCGGCCCCTCCACACGCTGGAAAATCTGCCTTTGGACGCCTCTGGAGAGAAGCGATTAAAAGTGGCTTCCCAAGCCAACAGAACAAAGAAGGCGCGAAGCGCTCGGGCCCGGCCAAGTTTACGGGCCCAGAAAGCTGTGAAAGCCCCGGAGCGAAGAGCCGCTCTCTACCCCCGAGTAGCCTGGCAGCCCTTGGCGGCGAGCTGGGGATCTTCTCTGTTGTCTGGGGCTGCCTTAGTGGGAGGAACTGAGTTGTGTTACATTCGTAT
>NW_025381492.1:0-5590 GCF_016433145.1 Gracilinanus agilis | reverse complement strand
CTCTCTCTCTCTCTCTCTCTCTCTCTCTCTCTCTCTCTCTCTCTCGTATACAAACCTAGTAATGGAATGGAATTGTTAGGTCAAAGGGCATGTACTGCTTTATAGCCCTTTTTTCCATAGGTCCAAATTGTTCTGAATAACTGATTCAGATCACAAATTCCCAACAATTCATTCCTTTCCCAGATTTCCTATATCCCTTCCAAGTTTTGTAATTTTCCTTTTCTGACATAATAGCCAATCTGATAGGTGTGAGGTGGTACCTGAGTTGTTTTAATTTGCATTTCTCTAATTAATAGTGATTTAGAATATTTTTGCATGATAACAGAGGGCTTTAATTTCTTTGAGAATTGCTTTTTTCAAATTTTTTGATCATTTGTCATTGGGGAATGACTTGCATTCTGATATAATCAATGCATTTCTCTAAGTATCTGAGAAATGAGGCTTTTTTAAAAGAAACATAATTTTTTTGCACGTCTTGATTACTATATATTATTTTCCATCCTATTTACCTATTTAATTTCTGACCACCATCTCCCATAATCTATCCTCTTTTCTATCAGTCCCGCCCCTTGTCTTATGGACTTCTCCTCCTATTTTCCTGTGTGATAAGATAACTTTCTATACCCAATTGATTGTGTATAATTTTTCTCTCACTGAGCCAAACCTGATGAGAATAAAGATTCACTTGCTTTCCTCCTTACATCTTCCATCTTCTCCAACACTGTGAACACTCTTTCATGCCTTTTTTATTTTGCACTGATTTGCCTCCATTCTATTTTTCTCTCTCATTCTCCAAATATATTCTTCTTTCTCATGCCTTAATTTAATTTTTATACCATCCTATCATATTCAGCATACACTCTCATCCTCTGTCTATTTATATACCTAACTCCCCTAATAATGAAAAAGTTCTTTGACATTACAAAAACCATGTCCCCTTTGTAAGGATGTATACAATTTAAATTTTGTGAATGTCTTTTAATTCTCTTTCCTGTTTACTTATTTATTATTATCTTGAGTCTTGTATTTGAAATTCAAATTTTCCATTCAGCTCTGTTTTTTTCTTCCAGAATGTTTGAAAGTCCTCTTTTTCATTGAATACCCACTTTGCCTAGGTAAGTGATTCTATATTAAAATCCTACTTCCTTTGCCCTCTGGAATATCTGAGCTTGGAATAGTTAACCTTGGTTCCTGACGGCTTAAATTGAGGTACAGGCTGTTACAGAAAAGTGAAGTTATGCAGTAGGCAGTTAGATATTTAGGTATAAAGTTCTTATAGGTGTTAGGGTAGAGATATGGATCAGGGAAGTTTCCTCATAGAGGTAATAATTGAAACAATGCCCAGTGGATAGAAGCCCCAAGGAAGAAAGTAAAGAGAAAAGAAAAGAGGAAAAAAGCAATGAATGATAGCCACCTTTAGGTTAACTGCAATTCTGACATATAAGTTTAAGCTGGGATTCTGTGTTTTATGATTCATGTATATTGGGCAATGAAGTGCTTAACCTCATCAGTCAATGAATAACACCTGGAAAGTGAAAGATATAGGGTATATCTGCTCCTTATCCAGAACTCTTAAACAACTAGCTTCTCCTCAACCTTTTCTTTGCTTCTGTCAAGGTATTCCAGGTGATCTTGGATAGGGTTTTGGTGTTCCATAAATCAGCCCACATGCTGCTATCTCTTCTCTTCATTCTTTATCCTGTTTTTGTTAAAGGTTANATTCTATACTATCTAATCAAAGAACAAGGAGTCAATCATATCTGGTTAACCTCAATATGTACAACATGATATACCTTGGGGTATGTTCCTCCTAGTAACTATGTCAATTCCCTGATAGCAGGTGGTCAATATTCTAGAAATTCAGGTTTCCCCTGATTATTTCCAGCAGGTATCTAACTACATTTAAGCAGAGATTTTCATTTAAAATAAAACATCCATTGTAGATCAATGGCCAGTGCTTTGATAAGTGATGCAAAGTTGGAGTGCTTAATAGGCACTTCACAATCTTCCATAAACTTCCGTAAACTTAATAGGCACTTCAGAATATCTTCAGAATAACATCATAAAAGTAAGAGGTACTTCCTGTAGTATCTGATGAAGGCTTATGGCTAGATAGTCATGTCTCCTACTATCAAATAAATGTACTTAATTTTCAATTCTACACTGTCCTGGTCAGAGTAACTGGAATGAAGAGAAGGTAGTAATTCTTCTAGGATTCTATTTGTTTAGTCCCTGCTCCCCATTATGCAGCAGAGCTCTCCTTGAGCCTTCCATTTTGACCTTGCTATCTCATCATATAATTGCAAGTGCTCTTCTGCTTTGTTCACCTACAAAACTTCATAGGCAACATACCAATGTCATAGTGTGTTTACAATGAAAAAAATGAAAAAATTAAGTTTCTACAAATTAGGTGGGGTATAATTAAAAATCTTTGGAACTCTACCATAAATATCAGAATCTTAACATAGGCATAGGTAGTCATTTCAGCTAAATATTATGAAGAAACACAGTTATCTAATTAATGGAATTACAAATATAATTATATGAGAATTAATACATGTAGGAAAGAGGAAAAAGGGGTTCAGTTATAAAGTGAACTCTTTGATGAAGACTATAAAAAGAAACTATAAAAGAACACTGGCAACTTTCCTGTATCTTATAGTCCTAGAGAACCAGCCAGAATACTGAAATGTCAAATAATTTGCCTAAGGACATTTAGCCAATATGTACCAGAGATGAGACTTAATTTGAGGCTGTTCTAGCTCTGATGCCAAACCTCTAAACACCACACCACATAACCTATCTTGTGCTACCTCAGTAACACATTACATAAAAGCAAAAGCATATATGAAATAACATACATATCAGACCAAGGATTTAAGTCTCATACAATAGAAAATGACAAAAACAACAGCAGCTTATATTTATATAGTGACAGGCACTTTGTTAAGCACTTTACAATTATTATTTAATTTGATCTTCACAACAATACTGGGAATTAGGTGCTATGATTATTCCCTACTTATATTTAAGGAAACTGAGGAAGACAGAGGTTAAGGTACTTATCAAGGATCACACAGTTATAAGTATCTGAGGGAATTTAGGTCATTCTGACTCATCCAGACCAAAGCACTATCCACTGGACCACCTAGATTTGGCATATATATATATATATATATAACATTATCTATATATAAATAAATATGATCTATATATAAACATTATATATAAACAAACATCATATACATTTTACGAATGCATTGCATGTGTATATATAAATGTACATACAGAATGTGTGTTTATAGTTGTTCCTTTCTCATCATGACTTTCCCCATCATACTTTTGATATATCTCAGGTCAACATAAGAAATTAACTAGGAGTTATGACATGAAGACCAAAGTTTAGAAACTCAGAAATGCATAAATATATGTATACTATTATATAATTCCTATGTAATCTATCTTTTAATACCAAAAATATGCACAATTAATTTCTGGGTTAAAATAAATAGATCTCTCCTTGAAGACTTCCTATCAAGTGTAACTAATTATCTGAGTTGTCTCATTACCCTTTTTGGGTAGTTGTAATTATCAGAAAATATTTTCCCTATAAAGAACACAAACCCGATTCTCTTTGGTTTTTGCCCAGTATCCATAACTCCTTTCTCTGTAGTCAACCAGAATGATCCCTCTAGCATAAGAGACCTCCTTAGATACTTGAAAATGCTAACATGTTCTATTCAAGTTCTTTTTCCTCTGGAATCACAAAATTTCTTTGATCAGTCCTTATGTGGCATCTTTATTAATCTCCCTTAGATTTGTGTTTTTTCCCCCAAAATGAGGTGCCCAGAACACAACATTATTCTTCAGATGTGATCTGTTCAAGGAAGAATTCAGTAGACTCATTATATTTCTTCATACTGGACACCATACATTATAATTTCAATTTTCCCTGCCTTCTGACAGTGCTGATCGATTGTGAGCTTGCAATACATTAATAACTACATATTATTCACAGAGTCTGGAAGCACTGATAGTTGGCCCAGATCAAATACAGTCTCAGGATTTTGCTTTTTAGGCCTTTGAATATTGATAGACTAGCCCACAAAGAAACTTAGATCAGCGTTTTAGTAAAATAACTATGGACCTTTAATTATCCCTGGGTCATCCTTAAATTCAAGAAGTCATAATAGGACTACCAGAATTATTTGGGCAGTGGCCAAACTTCCTTATTTAGTTTAGCAGAAATAGGAGCAGTTACCTCTGATTCCAATTGAAACCAAAATGGAGTAATATGATGTTTGTTTTGTATTAAGACAATTTCCCCATTTTGTACTGCTTATGCTCTTCTACCTGTGCCATTTCTTGCTATTATGCTATGTTTGCCATATATTATTGTACTATAAGAATAAGGGCACAAATTTCATGTAATATAGACATAAAGCATCACATAACAGACTTTTATCTATGACTAAATACATAGGGCATTTGCAGAAACAACCTGCATGCATCCAAATCATAGCACACAAGGTCATAAATAAGTTATATTTTACCTACAAAATTTGGCACTATATACAATGCTTTATGATATTATGCATACATATATAGATACAAATACATACTGGTATCCCTACCACACTGTGGGGCTTAGGGGCATGGCCCTCCTGATATAGAAAACCCATGTAAATATTTTTGCCTCTCTCTTCTTACCAGAGAAGAAAATTGATTGTTTTTTTTTCTTTTATGGGGTGTTTACAGTTCCTTATATGCATTTATAAGTTACTAAATTTTTAAAAATATCTCTACATTGCTAACCTCTGAATGTTTGAGTTCTTTGTACAAATTTTAACTTTCTTTTATTTTAACCCTAAAAAATAATTGTACATATTCCTATGCTTCTCGAATTTGCTTTGATGTCCAAATAATATATTCATTTTCATCTTATCTTGGTAGATAGTATAAAACATTGGTTTATACCTAGTTTGTGCTAAACTACTTTCTACTTCTCCCAGTGCTTTTTTTCAAATAATGAATTCTTATTCCCAAAGATAGGATATTTGCATTTATCAAATATTAGATTACTATGCTCATTACCTATTTTGCATATTGTAGCCAATCTTATCCACTGATCCACCTTTCTCTCTCTTTGCCAGTGCCAAATTGTTTTGATGATTACTGCTTTGTAATACAGTTTGAAATCTGGTGCAGCTGCATAACCTTTCTTCACATTTCCCTCTCCTTAATTACCTTGATATCTTTTACCTTTTCTGTTTCAGATTAATTTTATTTTTTTCTAGCTCTATAAACTACATTAGGTATTTTAACCAATATGGCGCTGAATTACAATTTTTATTCTATTGGATAAACCTATCCATGAACAATTAATATGTTATTCAATTGTTTGGCTCTAACTTCATTTGTATGAAAAGTATATTATAATTGTGTTCATATCATTCTTGGGATTGTCTTGGAAGGTGGACTATTGTATGATTTTGATGATCAACCAAGTATTGTATATTGTCTATATTTATTTTAAATGGCATTCCTCTTTCTCTTGCTGCAGGGCTTTTGGGGTAATATATAGAAATAT
>NW_025381491.1:0-1176 GCF_016433145.1 Gracilinanus agilis | reverse complement strand
ATACATATATATATATATATTTCTCATTCTGAATCTTCCAACACATCTCTGTTATGAAGCCTTGTGCTTTAAAATCAGCATTTAGGTCTTATTGAGAGATGGCTAGGTGGTATAGTGGATAAGTGCTGGGTTTGGGGTCAAGAAGACCTGAGATTAAATCTAGCAGTCAGCCACTTATTGTGTGACCCCTGTTATGAAACAGGGGGGTTAAGATCCTATTATTTAATAATTTAGAAAAGCATTGTTATTTGGCTAAGATATGGGGAGCAGAAGTTTACTTCTCACAACAGCCTGGCAAAGCTTCACTGAAAGTGTTAGAATTCTAAGACAGACTTGAGTGCCTTAGTAACAGCTCCAAGNTTACTAACTAACTAACTAACTAACTAACTAACTAACTAACTATACATATATATATATATATTTCTCATTCTGAATCTTCCAACACATCTCTGTTATGAAGCCTTGTGCTTTAAAATCAGCATTTAGGTCTTATTGAGAGATGGCTAGGTGGTATAGTGGATAAGTGCTGGGTTTGGGGTCAAGAAGACCTGAGATTAAATCTAGCAGTCAGCCACTTATTGTGTGACCCCTGTTATGAAACAGGGGGGTTAAGATCCTATTATTTAATAATTTAGAAAAGCATTGTTATTTGGCTAAGATATGGGGAGCAGAAGTTTACTTCTCACAACAGCCTGGCAAAGCTTCACTGAAAGTGTTAGAATTCTAAGACAGACTTGAGTGCCTTAGTAACAGCTCCAAGATGTCCATTGACTTAGAGGTAACTAGGAAGTAGATCTTGACTTCCTGGGACCCTAACAATAATAATTGGTTTAGCACCAGCTTGAACCTAGATGTAATTGAATCAGCTAAGCTAGTTACCAAGATCTAATTATCTTTAAAGAATGTTGTCTTCAATGAGGTAAGTTTATCAGCTCTTGAATAATACTACCAGAGGCTTGAAAGGTTAACTGCTTTTATTTGGGTAGATTGGCAGAAGGTAAACTGGGAGATGGGAGAGAGGGTAGTAGGTGAACCTTATTTAATCTTGCCTATCTATAAGTATTATAAGTTATGCTATTATCTAAATATAAAGTTGTCCTAAGGTACTGATTCCAGGGAACTTTGAGTCTTCCCCTGGCTCAGAGGCTGTTGTTGATTCTTATTGGTTTATGTGAT
>NW_025381490.1:0-8623 GCF_016433145.1 Gracilinanus agilis | reverse complement strand
AAGGAGGGAGGAATAAAAAGAGGAAGGAAGGGATGAAAGGAGGAAGGAAGGGAGGGAGGGAGGAATGAAAAGAAAGAATGAGAAAGGAAAAAAGAGAAAGAGAAGAAAAAAGGATAAAAAAAGAAAGCAGTCTCTGTCAGTAAATGAAATATTGTCCACAGTACCTAGGATACAGGCCAACACCAACTTCCTGCATCTCTCCATTACTGATGGTGAAACCGTTACAGATCACCTGTAAAAACATAGGGGAGAAATCAGGGTTAACAGAGAGACATTTTAGAAACTTCATATCCAAGAAAAATAACATTTCAAAATAAAATGCAGGGGGTATTTTTGAAAATTAGATCGGTGATATGTCCAAGACCAATGCTGACACTTTTTTTATTTTTAAATGATCATATAAGGGGAATGTGCTACTAGAAAACTGCAGGCTATTACATGCAAAATATTATTTTACAAAAAAGACACATGGCATTAAAAAAGATAGATCTCTGTGTTCATGTGTAGAGGAATTGTTACACAGAATCTAAAAAGGATCAATAGCTAGAGGAAAACCTGAGTTCAAGTCCAGTCTCAAACATTTTCTAGCAATGGGATTCTGGGCAAGTCACTTAACTATTTCCTCAGTTTCTTCAACTGCAAAATAAGGTGCTAATAATAGTATCTACTTCACAAGATTGTTATAAGGGTCAAATAAGAATAATTTTAAGGTATTTTGCATAGTGACTGGTGCTATTGAAATGCTAGCTATTACTATAATTTTATTTTTTGTAGATTCAATTTTTTCTACACATAAAAATTGAGATCTGCCTTTTTAATGCTCCACACTTTTTTTATAAGATGCAAATATTTATGTACTTACGAGCCTGAAGGGATCATATAAGAGGGAATTATAAATCATTTCCCCAGATACTGGGGAGAGAGTTTGTAAGTTTTTTCTTGTTATAACTTTGAAGTAAATATCATTTTGTAAATGTTAATCTGACTGTTAAGAGGTTAAATGAAACTGGGGTGCACACAACTTCTACAATTTGGGGAACATGATTGGTGAGAGCTTGAGCCAATGGTAAAGAGATTAGATGTTCCCAAATCCATTTTAAGGTACCAGAGAAACCTAAAAGACTGTTAAAATGTAATATACCTAATTTTTAGGTAGGGGGGACCAGGATAGTCACTGTTCCATGGAAGACCTCCTTTGGGAAAAAATTGGGCACTTCACATTTGCAGGAATCTCGGGGAGAGATTTTCTACCTGAGATTTTTAATTTTAGACTTTGAGATCTTAGGGAAAATTCTTTCTCTCTCTCTCTCTCTCTCTCTCTCTTTCCCCTCCCCTCTCCCCCAGGAAAAAACAAGTCAGAATATTTGAGATAAGTCATTTAATACAAGTGAACCCAAATTTTAGTTCTATTCTGCAGATGAGGAAAAAGGAAAAAGGAGAAGCCATTTCTAAAGGTCTCCTTTATTAACCAGTCACTACATAAACCTTAAGCAAATAACACTAACATCGAGAAATTTCCATTTATTCTTATTCATCTCTTATGCTGAATTTTGTAAGCTCAGGGTAGCCTATCATGATTTGGCATCTTTTCTCCATAAAATTTGATAAAATGTAATTTAAAAACAGGAAATAAAAAGGTACACATATGTATGTTTAGATCACATCTCATTTAAATATATTAAACAGCGCCTGTTTTCCATTAGCTTTAATATGTCATGTCTACAAACTCTTTGTGTGTATGCAGAGTGGTAGAAATGTGCCATAGAAGATCCTGCATTTTCTTTGGGGGCATTTTGAACATTTAAAATTTCATGTGCATTTTATCACACATTATAATTGTAAAGCAGAATCAGGACTTTAACTTAAATAAAACCACAAACTAAAAGCAAGAATTGAGTTTTAGCTGAACTCTGAATTGATCTGAAGCCAAATAAGCTTTTCTTTTTACTGGACTATTAAAAGCAAACCAAAAAAAAATCTTTAAAAGTTTCTATTCAATTAGGAGAATTAAAAAAAATTGTTTTTATGTAATAGTTACAGTTTGCAAAGTGCTTTACATATGTTATTTAATATGCTTCTTACAATAACTCTATGTGGTAAATGTTATTATTCTACCCATTTTACATATGAGGAAATTGGTTGAGAGATGTTAAATGATTTGATGACCAGTGTCAGAAAACTAGAAAGTAACTGAGATAGGATTTGAGGTTTGGTCTTCTTCAAATGGGGTCATAAAGAATTGGACACGACTGAACAAAAACAATGAAAACAACTCAGAGCAATCTCAGGATGAGACTAGGAGTGCTGGGAAAGGAGGTGACAAGGTGGCAGAGAAGTAGGCTGAAAGCGTAGGAAGAAGGGTTTCCTTGGAGGAGGAAGATGGAATCAGCATGGAGTTGGAGAAGAATGCGTATGGAGTCCCTGTGGAAGAATAGGGAACTCTCTTTTTCTTGTCTTTCTCTATCAGTTGTATCTTCTCATATATCTCTTTTTTGTGTTCATTTAATCCATTTAGTGGGTCCCTAGTTGCCTCTTCTTCTTTTCTACGTCTGATTTATCTTGTCTTTCCTCTTACGTCCTATCCCAAAGGTACTGGAGCACAGTAGACACCCATCTCAAAATGGAGAGAGGGCCTTATTTTGGGGCAAAGATTTTTTTCACCAAGTTGTTTGCTGTGGTGGGTTGGTAGAGGATCTAATTATTGTAGATATAGTCATAGTAGAGAGAAGACTAGAAAGATTAAGGATTTAACCAATTTCTCAGCAATTGTTGTGGGGCCCATGGTCGGGGAAGATGGGGAGGGGGAGAAGTCCCAGAGAAGGAGATAGGATTTTGAAGTTCCAAAAAAAAAAAAAAAGAAAAAAGAAAAATAGATCTGAGAAAGTAGATTGCAGTGGGGATAAAGATCTGAGATATGGAGCAGTCAGACAAAGCTAAACTGACTGTTTCTGAGTGGCTCCATTTTTTAGAGCCTTAGGAGACACTTGCCATCATCCCATTCCTCACTTGGGATACTTAAAGGGGCTGGATCTAACTGGGTCTATTACTTGGGTAGATTCTGATATCAAAATCCAGTGGCAAGACAAAAAGATCAAGGATGTAGGGGATGACCTTGGAGTCTTCAATATCTAACCAAGTTCTACAGTGCCTATTTTAGCTGCCTTCATGGAAGTTGGAGCACACTGTCCTCCACCCATTCTGCAAGGAGAGGTCTTCACATGCTTAAGGCACATATCTCCCTAAATCAGTGATGCATTTCAGGTCTGTTGGTTACACTCAACTTGATTTAGCCAAGCACCTCTGGGGTAAGGTCTCGTTGAGCCCTTTTTTGGGCTGCTCAACCACCTTTGGTGTCTCTCTTTCACCCAAAGATCATTTGTTGCTCCAAGAAGCAGAAGTCTTCTCAATGGCCACATTTCAGTATGCATCAATACTCTCAGCACAAAAAGGTATATTTTTGATATGTCTATGTGTGTGTGTAGAAATTATATTAATGACACAGTTTTTTTCTGAATTTTTCTGAGACAAATACCAGATGAAGTGCATTAATATTTCTGTTTGCTCAGGTACATCTTCAGAAATAATTACAGGGCATAAAGTAAAAGCAGCTGGGTTGCATAATGGATAGAAGATTGGGCTTGGAGTCAGAAAATCCTGAGTTAAACTCCAGTCTTAAATACCCAATAGCTAGGTGACCAAGTCATTAACTCTGTCTACCACAGCTTCCTCATCAGTAAAATGAGCTGGAGAAGGAAATAACAAACCACTCAGGTATCTTTGCTGAGAAAACCCCAAATGGGGTCATGAGGAATCAGAGAGTACTGAAATGACTGAAGAATAATAATAAAGCAAAGAACATTGGCTTGGCTCTGAGATCAGATCCTGACTTTGGCCATTCACTGCTTGTGACACTTTAGACAACGCGCTTAACTTCCCTAGGCCTCAGTTTCCCCATTTCTAAAATAAGGAGGGGATGTGTGTTAGAATAGATGACCTTTGACACCTAAGTCTATGTTCCTAAGCTATTCTTTATTCTTCGAAATATCTGGCAGGTAGCAAATTATAGAAAAGGCATGTTCTGAAACAGTCTTTTAAAATGAACACTTAATAGCTAGTTAATTTAGGTGGGGGAGTTGCTTGTTACTTTGCTTATTTTTTTTTTTAGAAATTGAGTGGGGATAAAAAGAGAGAAACACTGAACACGCACATAGCATATAATTTAATGAATGACAAGTCTGCCAACCACAACAGGGAATTCTAATGCAAATTAAGAAAGGCCTATTAAAAAAGATCATCCCAAAGAATCAAAGCAATTACACCAAGAGAAAAAAGGTTTTCCATGTTCAAAAATTAATATTTGTATTAATTTAGAAATGTTTTCATTTAATTGGCCACAATATGAAACTGAAGCATATTTTATCATTATTCCTCACTTTAATGAATGCAGTTTTATGTTCACTCAATTTTTCCTTAGGAAATATTTTTAAATCCAAGGTTTTTGATCTTGCAAAGAGACAGACTGCGAGTGAGGGAATTTCCCTCGAATAAAAAGCACCCAAGTAGCTAGTTATAATGGGTAACCAACAAACCTCTTTACCTTCTAAAAGTACTGAAAAAAATTTAAAAAGTCAAAAAATTCTTTGAACGAAGCCAGCATAGTTCTAGACCCAAGGAGAATGATAATTAAGAATAACAATTCATTAAGAATAAGAATTAATTATAATAATAGCTATTATTTATGTTTATTGTTGTTCAGTCGTGTCTGACTCTTGGGAACACTATTTGGCGTTTTCTTAGTAAAGACACTGGAGTGGTTTGCCATTTCCTTCTCCAGTTCATTTTATGGATGATGAAACTAAGGAAAATTGAGCTAAATGACTTGTCCAGTGTCACACATCTAGGAAGTCTCTAAGGCAGAATCTGAACTCAGGAAGATGAGTGTTCTTGGCTCCAAGCCTTTGCCCCATCCACTCTACCACCTAGCTGCCCATAAGTTGAGTAGCTTTAAAAAAAAAAAAAAAGTTGTATAGACATTAAAACACACACACACACACACATACACACACACACACACACACACACACACACACACACACACACAAACAAGTTTGACAATAGAACAAAATGGACAAATCACGAATGAAAAAGTAATTAAATATTTTGGGGGACAGTTGGTATTCCCTCAAATAGCTATGAATTCGTATGGCTAGAACAAAGGAGTCTTGAAGTGTCCCCTATAATTAGAGTAAGCTGGCACCAGGGGAGAAGTATTACTTTGCTTGTGGTCTCATGGTTCAAAGAGCAAGGTTAACTGTATGCATGGTTACGTAAGAAAACTGAGGAGCACACATTTCCTCTTATTTATGCTTTTTTCTACCAAAAAAAAAGTTCTTTATTAAAACCCAGAAAACATCACAATTATCATCTTCTAATGAGAATATGCAAAATTTAGGTTAAAATTATATATATTACAAATGATTTGGTAATCAACTTACAAGCATTTATTAGGTTAGAGACACGGGAGAGTATACAAAGACAAAAACAACATTCTTTGGCTTCAAGAAGCTTACATTCTGTAAGGGGAAAAGACATGTATAACTATAACTAGACAGAAAATGTTGGAATTGCTCCTAGGACCTAGACCAGTGATGGCGAACCTTTTAGAGACAGAGTGCAGGATCCGGCCAAGTGCCATGCCCCTCCCCCCATCCTACACAAGAGAGGGAAGAAGTGCTCTCATTGGACTGCTGGGCTGAGGGGCGGGTGAAATGAGGAATGTCCTCATGAGTGTAGAGAGGGGGAGGGGAGTGGCCCAGGCATGCCCCTCCCCTTTAGCTCTGCTGCCTGTGAGTCATCCACCTTACTCCTTGTGCACTCCCAAGAGGCTGCTGGGCAGAGGGGCGGGGGATGGGAAAAAATGTCATCAGGAAAAGAGGGGGAGGGGAATAGTTCCACCTAAGACCCTCTGCCTTTCTAGTAATAAACTTTTGGGGGGGGGGCTGGCCATGTGTCCACAGAGAGCGCTCTACATGCCATCTTTGGCACCCACGCCATATAGGTTTGCTATTACTNGGGGGGGGGGCTGGCCATGTGTCCACAGAGAGCGCTCTACATGCCATCTTTGGCACCCACGCCATATAGGTTTGCTATTACTGGCCTAGAGGATGATTTCATTAGTGTAAGGAGGAGGTTCCCCATGAGGAAATCTTGCCCTTGTGATTTAGCACCTTAATTGCTGGAAGTACTGAGAGGTTAAGTAATAATAATAATAATAATAATAATAATAATAATAATAATAATAATAATAATAATAATGATGATGATGATGATGATGATGATGATGATGATGATGATGAAGAAGAAGAAGAAGAAAATTGCTTACATTTATATAGGACTTACTGCATGCCAGGCACTGTGTTAAGCCCTTTATCTCATTTATCTCATATCAAACATTATCTCATTTGATCTCACAATGACCCTGGGAGGTTGGTGCTATTTGATTCCCTTTTATATATGAAGAAACTAAGGCAAAAGGAGGTTAAATGACTTGTTCTGCCTCACCAGAGGGGGGATTTGAATCTAGGTCTTCCTGACTCAGAAGATAATTCTCTGTTATCAGTGGGAGGGATCAGAAATGCTTCCTGAAGGAGGGACCTCTTGAGCTGAATTTTGAATGAAGTCCCATATTCTAAGAAGAGGCATAAAGATGGAGTGAATTCTAGGCATGGGGGTCAACCTGTGCAGAGGGCTAGAGATGGAAGATCCTAGGAGAATAAATAAATAAAATCCAGTTTGGCTGAATTTATATTTATATATATATATATATATTACAGAGAGAGAGAGAGAGTCTAGTTTGGCAAAATTACATATAAATATATATTTTTTTTACAAAGAGAGAGAGTCATTTTGGCAAAATTACATATGTGTGTGTGTATGTGTGTGTGTGTGTGTGTGTGTGTGTGTGTGTATTTACAGAGAGAGAGAGTCTAGTTTGGCTGAACTACAGAATGCATTAAAAGGAAGAATATGAAATAAGTCTAGAAAGATAAGCATGAACCAAACTATAAAAGCCCTTAAATGCCAAAGTTTGCATGTAATCCCAGAGTCAACAGGCCACTATTTACTACCTTTCTCACAGGTTATTTGTGGGAACAATTATTGTTGAACCTTTGCTCTAATAACTACAAGTCTGACTACAAAACCGCCCCTTGAATCTTTCTTGACTTCTCTGAGGCCTCTATGGAGCCCTATGACCAGCCCTTCTTGTTGTTCAGTCGTTTTCAGTCATGTCTGACTCTTTGTGACTCCATTTGAGGTTTTCTTGGCAAAGAGAGTAGTTTGCTATTTCTTTCTCCAGCTCATTCAGCAGATGAGGAAACTGAGGCAAAAAGGGTTAAGTGACTTGCCCAGGGTCACACAGCCAGTAAGTGTCTAAGGCCCCATTTGAACTCAGGAAGATGAGTCTTCCTTACTCTAGACCTAGCATCCTAGTGTTTACTGATTAATTGCCCGGGTCTAGGCACAACTGATCTCCTCATTGACACTTATAGTTGACATTAAGTTTAATTTTAAAGCTTCCTCTCCTTTTGAAAGGGGATAAAAATGCATTTTCCATAGTCCATACATAGTCCATACTCTTAAAACATGACCTACCAGTCCTACCAGGTGCTTAAAATCACGAGGATATTTACCTACTCTACTCTAAGGTATAAATGAGAATTTGTATTTCTGGCTTTGCTGACTGGTACTCAGTGTTCTTGCTAGTAAATAAAATGAACCTGCCTCCCTCTAAGTCTTTGCATGAGAGAGAAGCTGTATTGTTATTCCACCCAAGTTGACAGAAGCCAAAAAAGAGAGAGCTTAAGTGAAGTACAGCAATGTTAACAGGGTGAATCCCAGGTGCTGGTCTTTCTTTAATAAGGAGAGAATCAGCAGTCTCCCTTCTCCCCTCTGGTATTTACTTGGTTGCTAGGTGTTTACTGATTAATTACTTACATCTAGGCACAATTGATCTCTGTCCTGACAGCTCTAGCTAGATGCTAAGCTGAATTCCAAAGCTGCTTTGCTTTTTAAAGGAGCCAAATGTATTTTCCCCAGTCCATACGTTTTAAAACTGGTGTTGAGTAAGAAACTGTGTTGAGGTCTAAGTTGACTTTTTCATAACTTTCACACTTTCTTTTCATAATTTTCCTAGGCACGGTATGGGCAGAATGCCTGCCCTGCTATACTTTCCACAAATAGATAGGCACTTTCAAAATTACTTGGGACAAAGCCATATTTTCCAAACAAGATTATTCTGCATTTAAGTTTATTAAGCTCACAAGAGGGAATCAAAGAGAATGGAGAGAGCTGACAGATATGAAGCAAAAAGCATTTTTTCATACAAAATAATTGTACACAACTATGTAATTATCTCTGTCTCTTGTTTGGAAAGCACATTAAACATCATAAATAGTATATGCTTCCCTCTCCCTACGGAATTCTCAAAATCACATTTATTACTAAGTGTGAAGCCAGTTTTCCTGCAAATTTTTTTTCAAGAAACTAACATTAAAGAGATTTAAATGACTTCTCAGAGAGAGGGAGAAAAATGGAAAAGAGAGGGGAGGGAGAGGGAGACAGG
>NW_025381489.1:0-1173 GCF_016433145.1 Gracilinanus agilis | reverse complement strand
AGGGAGGAGGAAAGTTGGAAGGCCAAAACAGACCTGGCAAAGATCTGCCGAAAACGAAACAAAGGCCGTCGGAATGACATGGGCCCAGCTGGAGGAAGTTGCCCAGAACACAGTCCGTTGGCGAGAGATGGTTGCGGCCCGATGCTCCTCTGGGAGCCAACAGGAATGACAAATCTTAGTCAGGGAGACTGCTGTGTGCAATATATATTCAAGGTACTAAAAGGAAACCTATAATCTACATTGGTGTAGATTGTACCTACTATATATTGGGACCTAACTTAGATGTCACTAAGGACTTGACTACAGAAAATTTTGAATGTCATGTTAGTACAGAAAACTTTATCCTGAAGGCAATAACAAATCGAGGATTATTTCTAAGGAAGAAAATACACAATTAGAGCAATTTATAAAAGATCAATCTGGCATCCTGCTCATCTTTGTCTTATACTGAAGATAAATCTAATGTTTACTTCAGGATATAAAAACATTGTTTAAAATGTCTTTGCCTTTATGTACTTACATTTTTCCTCCTTTAGTTATCTCTTCTTTAAAATGGAACTCTCCACCTGAACAGCATTCAAAAGCAAAATAGCATGCAATAAATAGGATATCTTACAGCTTTTATTTTTCCCTACTGTTTTCACTGATTCATGTCATCATCAAATAGTTCACTTTTATCAGTGTGATACTACCATAGGAAAGTGTTTTTAGTATAAAATTAATGCATATGAAACATTTACCCTACTGCAAATGACCAGAGAATTATAATCATGCTTTTAAAAGGAACTAATTTACTTTAATTTTATGATAATGTACAGAAATATAGAGTTCTCCCCATCTGTACATTAATTAAGTGAAAGGCCTTTAATTCTAGAAACAATATGGGTAAGATGTTGAGCTTGAACACAGCAGTCAAATGAATAAATTGATTTTGATTATATAAGCATATCTGAAATATTGGTCATTTTCCCCTCAAATTGATAGTAATTGTATCTTTGAGGATGTATAACTTTATAGAAAGAATTGACATCAAACAATACTCACTCCTTCACATTTCTGAAAGTGCTACTTTTCCATTTGGGTAGAGAAGGGAAGAAAACACTGGTTTTCCCCATTCATTTCCCCATTCTGTAGGATTTTAACTCAGAACTTGCTGAATCCATATTCAGAGCT
>NW_025381488.1:0-5396 GCF_016433145.1 Gracilinanus agilis | reverse complement strand
TGGTCCAGTCTCTCCTATAACCCAGTGTGTGTACCCACAACTATTTAAATTTATTATAATATCCCTGGTGTCTCCATTATTTACCTATATTTTCCACAATACATATACATATCATACACATATGCATACATATATATGCATATCATATACATGTGTATTATGTCTGTCTAAATAATACATACATATATACACATATAATATATACATGTATACATATATAAACAGAAATATAACAGTTTGGGTAAAATGAATTTCCTTAAACTTTTCTCTACTATTTTTCTTCCTTCCTTCCTTCCTTCCTTCCTTCCTTCCTATCAATACTGTGTATTGGTTCTAAGATATGAAGAGCAGTAAGAGCTAGGCAATGGAGGTTAAGTGATTTGCCCAAGGACACAGCTAAGAAGTGTCTGAGGTCAGATTTGAACCCAGGACCTCCTNTCCTTCCTTCCTTCCTTCCTTCCTTCCTTCCTTCCTTCCTTCCTTCCTTCCTTCCTTCCTTCTTTCCTTCCTTCCTTCCTTCCTTCCTTCCTTCCTTCCTATCAATACTGTGTATTGGTTCCAAGGCAGAAGAGTGGCAAGGGCTAGGCAATGGAAATCAAATGATTTGCCTAGGGGCACACAGCTAGGGAGTATCTGAAGACAGATTTGAATCCAGAACTCCTGTCTATAGGCCTGGTTCTCAATCCACTGAGCCACCTAGCTGCCCCCTTAGACATCACTTTTTTTTTTTTTAATTTTTAAACCCTTAACTTCTGTGTATTGACTTATAGGTGGAAGATTGGTAAGGGTAGGCAATGGGGGTCAAGTGACTTGCCCAGGGTCACACAGCTGGGAAGTGTCTGAGGCCGGATTTGAACCTAGGACCCCCTGTCTCTAGGCCTGGCTCTCAATCCACTGTTAGACATCACTTTTGATCCTGGTGTCTAGGCTGGGTCTTGTTCCTCATTACCATTAATTCAGGATCTTGGGTAGACAGAGTGAATGAAGAAGGCGATGGTGGTGGTGCTGGGATGGGTACAGAGCAGGGCAAGGGCCATGCTGGGCTCTGATTTTGAGGTTTACAGATTAGAGTGGTCGGGGACCCCTGGCCACTAAGTTGTATCTGATGTTTTTCCTACTACTCAGGAACTCCTAATTGGAATGTAACTTGCTGCCTCTGATTAGATTAAGCAGCTAAATTCATCTAGAATATTGTTTTCATCTGCATCGGGTAATTAGTAACATACGACGCATGCATTAGCTCAATTAAAAGTTATAGTGATTAATTTAAATGCCAAAGCCAAAGGATAAATCATTTGGTAGAAAGAACTTGGAATTCTGTCATCCGTGGGTACACGGGCCAGCTAGCCAGACATAGAAAAGCAACCCGAACCCTCTGTTCAAACCTGGTGAGGTTCCTTCCAGAACGGATCAGCCCCAGCCTACTCAGTGAGCTTCTGACCTACTTTCCTTCACTGTGGAATCCTGATGTTCGAGGCCTCATCTCTTGTTTCCTGGTGTAGAAATGATATCCCAGACCGTTCTCCCAGGAGGGTGTTCGGAATTCGGAGAGGAGGAGTGATCGCCCAACGTATTCTCGGTTGTCAAAGGCTGACACTGATTTGGGAAGGGTTGGAGAGATGCTCTGTGACCAGGGAGGGCTCACCCTTCCTCTTTGTGGCAGCCTCCTTGGCCATCCAGCTTCTGGAAGCCTCAGAAAGAAGTTTAAAGCCCTTGAGGGTTAAAGGAAAAAAAATACAACCTCTTTCACTGGAGAAAGGATGGTGATGGGTAGGAGGAGGTGTTTCATTCTCGCAGTGGATGGGTTTTTAAATTAAAGATCTCAGTGTCCAGAGATGTCCTGGAGTGTTAGTATATTCCTTCCTTTTTTTGGGGGGTGGAAATGCTGGTAGAGCATGGTGATAAACCAATTCCTTTTTATGGCAGCCAAGAGGCATTTATGGCAGTCTTAAGGGAGAAGGGGAAGAAGGAGGGAGAAATTGGGATAGGTTTCTGATCATAACCTTTTGGTTAGCTTATTTATTTTCTTTTTAAAAATAAAAACTTTTACCTTCTGTCATAGAACTAATACTAAGTATAAATTCCAAGACTGAAGAATAGCAAGGGCTAGACAGTTGAGGTTAAGTGACTTGCCCAGGGCCACACAGCTAGGAAGTGTCTGAGGCCAGATTGGAACCCCAGAACTCACATTTTTCAGACCTGATTCCATATTTATTGAGTCATCTAACTGTTCCTGTTTATTTCTTACCCGACCTGTGATTCTATTAGTGTAGAGAAGTAATATCAATTGTAATTTAGTAGTCTGAGAGTTTCCTAAAACATTGGTGTCAAACTTGAATGGAAACAGATCCTTGTATGGCTTATTGACTTAGAAAACCACAAATTAACATTATTTGTGTTGCATTGAATTTTTATTTATTTAGGAAAAGAAAACATTCACAGTTACATTTTAATCTGCTTTGGGCTAGCCTTAAGTTGGATATCTCTGGTCCAGAGTAGAGAGAGGTTAAGTGACTAATTTATTTAAGATTCCAAAGCTATTATATGTTGGAGTTGGGACCTGAATTAAGTTCTTCCTTGCTCTGAGACTGACTCTCCATCCACTATGCCAAGTTACCTCTCCAGAAAAGGTAAGGTAGCACAGTAGATAGAGATAGATAGATAGATAGATAGATAGATAGATAGATAGATAGAGGGCTAGACTTTGAGTCTGAAGATCTGAGTTCAAATTTAGACTCAGACACTAATTAGCCATGTGATCTTGGGTAATTCATGGAACCATCTGCCTCAGTTCTCTTATCTGTAAAATGGGGATAATAATAGTGTTTACCTCCCAGGGTTGTTGTGAGGGTGAAATGAGATGATATTTTAAAGTGCTTTGCAAAACTTAAAGCACTATATTGTTGCTAGTTGGTTGTTGTTGAGTTGTTTCAGTCATGTCCGACTCTTCATGAGCCATTTTGGGATTTTCTTGGCAAAGATACTGGAGTCTTTTTGCCATTTCCTTTCCCAGTTCATTTGGCAGATGAGAAAACTGAGGCAAATGGCTTGAATGACTTGCCCAGAATCACACATCTACTCAGTGTATGATTCTTTGTAAACCCATTTGGGATTTTCTTGGCAAAGATACTGGAGGAGTATAGTTATTTTCTTCTCCAGTTCATTTGACAGATGAGGAAATAGAGGCAAACAGAGTTAAGTAACTTGCCCAGGATTATAGTAAATATAATTTATATTTATATTATTTATATTCTGCCTTGGGCCAGATATATATTTTTTAAAAATAAGTCTTTATCTTCTGTCTTATATTACATTTATATATATTTATATATTATAATTTACATTATAACATATTAATTATTATAGTAAATGTCTGAAACTGGATTTGAACTTGTAAAGATGAATCTTCCTGATTCCAAGCTCAGTGCTCTATCCACTTTACCACCTAGCTACCCCAATTATAATTTTATTTAACACATATACACACATTACAAATACTGAGACTCTTTGCAGTAACAAACACACTGGGCTTGGGGGAACCTGGGTCCAGATTCTGACACTACAACTCAGTCTTGTGGACATAAATAAGACACTCTTCCCCTGACCCTATTTCTTTACCTGTAAAATGAGGAACTTGGGACTAACTGTTGCTACTTGCAATTGCAGTTTACTTTGGTAAAGTTACATTTGTTTCAGTTTTGGCTTTGTGCCTATACAGCAGGCACTGATAAGTGGTCATCTGGCCATTGTTTGAAGGCATCCAGCAAGGGAGAGCATGCTCTCTCACGGCATTTCATTCCATGGTTGGCCAATTCTCATTCTTAGGAAGATTTTTGTACACAAAAGGCTTTGTAAACCTTCGAGTGCTCCTATTACTACTACATCAAACCCCAATCTGCTTCTCTGTAATTTCTTGTTTTTTTTCTTCAGGTTCTGTTCTCTGAGGCCAAACAGAACAAGACTAAGCTTGTGGCAATTTAACTGCCTTTTAAAGACTTGACAACTATTACATCTGTCCTGAATTTTCTCTTTTCTGTGCTAAAGATCTTTAGTATCTTCAACCAGTCTTCATTAGATGTAGATAGATAAGTAAATAGATCAATAGGAAAAATTTAAAAGAAAGAAAGGAAGAGAAAAAGAAAGAAAAAAGAAAAAAATTATTAATGTTTTAAGAATATATTCATCCTGGGGTAGCTAGGTAGCTCAGAGACAGGAAGTCCTGGGTTCAAATGTGGCCTCAGACACTTCCTAGCCGGGTGACTTCACCCCAGATGCCTAGCCCTTACCACTCTTTTGCCATGGAACCAATACATAGTATTATAATGAATCTATTAATTATTAATTTTCCATGTGCCAGGCAGGATGCTAAAGCATGATTTGGGGCATGATTTGGAGAACTTTTGCCATCCTGGCTGCTTTCCTAGATACTCTCCAGTTCTTCAGCATCCTTCCTAAAATGTGGCTTGAGAACCGAACTCCACCTCCCAGGTGTGGTCTAATTGGGGCTGAGTACAGCAGACCTCCTACTTCCTAGCTGTGGCCAGACTCTCCCAGGGCAGTTGTGGGCGAGCACCTAGGAGACACAGTGGGAATGGGCTCGCTGTCCAAGCAGGGTGATGATGCTGATCAGACCAGGTGAGAGCGGAGGACTGACTCACTGATCTGAGCACAAGCCTGACCTCCCTGAGGTTAGCAGCTAGCATCACAGCTGTGACCTGGAATCTTCTTTGATCTGGCTAGATGATTAGACATGTGTGATTTGGGGATTTTGGATGACCAGGTTCAATAATCATGAGTAACGGTATTAAGCTGCCTCACAGGGTGCCCACTAATCAGAATCCTGGGAAATATTTTGCCAAATAAAAATCCGGGACCAGAGAAGCAAGCTTATTAAAAGTCCATTAGGATGTCTGTGACTCACCGACTCCTCTCTGGGGCTGCTGATATTCTAAGCCTTTTATTTTGAGACCGGCTCCCCTCCTTGGTTGTTTTTGTGGAAAGGGATTGACAGCCTTGAGGAAAGCTTAGCTGGAAGATGTTACCGAAGCCAGCCCACACTGCTGGAGGACTTCTGAGGAGGAGCGGCGGTGGGATGATGGGAGCCTGGGCTGGGCAGAGTCTTGAAAAGGGTCATGGGAGCTCGTCTTGGACCAGATGACAACAATGTCCATAAAAACTAATATTTATATATTACTTTAAGGTTGGCAAGGTCCCTTACATAAAGGATTTCATTTGTTCCTCCTAACAACACTGTCAAATAGATATTATTATCTCTGTTTTATAGACAAGAAAGCAGACTGACATGGGCTAAATATTTTTCCTAGGTTCAAAGAGCTAATAAATAAATATAAAGATTTAAAATTAATATCCAAATATTCCAAGTATTATATTTAATA
>NW_025381487.1:367-1734 GCF_016433145.1 Gracilinanus agilis | reverse complement strand
TCTCTGTCTCTCTCTCTCTCTCTCTGTCTCTCTCTCTCTGTCTCTCTTTATCTGTCTCTTTCCCTCTCTTTCTCTCCCTCTCCTTCCTCTCTGTCTCTCTCTTTCTCTCCCTCTCTGTCTCTCTCTGTCTCTCTATCTTCTGTCTGTCCATCTGTCTGTCTCTCTCTTTCTCTCCTCCACCCCCTTTCACTTCCTAATTTTAGAAGAAACTGAGGCTGAAGAGGTAATGCCACTAAGAGCAGCATCTGACCTCATGCCTCCATGGGGGGCTGGGGGTTCTTTGGGTGGGGGGAGCCACTTTGTTGACTCTCAGGAACCTTGGAAATGAGGTTTCTTAGTTGACACCCAGTAGCAGGTAAAGGGTGGGGAGATGAGAGGTTGGGGGCCTTCTAAGAATCCAGACCTATTCTTGGGAAACAAAGCCTGGGGCCGGTGGGGTCGGGCGCTGCCCTGTAGAGCAGAGAATGTCAGGAAGAGCCAGGGGGCCCAAGCAGGAGGGGAAGGAAGAGGGGACCAGGAGCAAGCTGGGCTGGACAAGCCTCACAGGTTTCAGGAAGGCGAGCAGCAGGCCCCAGCTCCACAAAGAATCCCCACCCATGGATCTCTCAGCCCTTGGCCAGATGGCTGGTGGGGAAGGGGAACACTGGGCTGACCCAGAGTCAGGACAACATGGGCTTGAGACCTACCTCTGAAATATGTGTGTGCATGCACATGTATGACTACGGAGCTACTCCTCCCAGGACAACCCTCTAAAACTCTAAATAAGTCTCAGACCAGTCACTGCTTTCTACCAATGGAGGGAGTTTCCACACCAAGACTTCCTCAGCCAGATGAAAGCACACATCTGGATCCCAAAACATCCCCACAACTTTAGGGGCTGGGACAGAGTCTAGAGTTCAGGCAACTAAGCCCTTTCCATGTGTTACCTCATCTGGTTCTCCCAGCAAAGAAGTGGGGGCAGACAGGTATCAGGAGTATTACTGGGGAGTGTAGTATAGTCTAAGGATTATATGCTCCATTTTACAGAGGAGTAAAATGAGGTGCAAAGAGGGTGGCTCCTGTTCTAAAGCTCCTAACTAGCCAGCTAATGTCAGAGGCAAGATTCTTCTCTAAGCTTCTCTGGGTGGCAAGTCCAATACCTTCCAGTCACACAGGGAAAGAGAATAAGAAGAAAAGAGAGACAGAGAGAGAGAGAGAGAAACAGAGACAGAGACACAGAGAGAGACAGAGAGAGACAGAGACAGAGAGAGACAGAGACAGAGACAGAGACAGAGAGACAGAGACAGAGAGACAGAAACAGAGACAGAGACACAGAGAGAGACAGACAGAGAGAGAGACAGAGACAGAAAGACAGAGACAGAGAGAGA
>NW_025381487.1:0-273 GCF_016433145.1 Gracilinanus agilis | reverse complement strand
ACAGAGAGACAGAAAGACAGAGACAGAGAGAGACAGAGACAGAGAGACAGACGGAGAGAGACAGAGAGAGAGAGAGACAGACAGAAACAGAGACAGAGACAGAGACACAGAGAGAGACAGAGAGAGACAGACAGACAGACACAGACAGACAGACAGAGACAGACAGACAGACAGAGACAGACAGACAGAGAGACAGACAGACAGAGACAGAGACAAAGAGAGACACAGAAAGAGAGACAGAGACAGAGACAGAGAGACAGAGAGAGAGACAGA
>NW_025381486.1:0-6403 GCF_016433145.1 Gracilinanus agilis | reverse complement strand
TATATATATATATATATGTTCACACCTATAATAAATAGTACATCTAATATACCAACCCAACTCCTCTACATTTAAATCCATTGTTCTTCCCTGTAGACAAGATTATTTCTTGAATATTTGAAAATAGATTTAGGCCATATTAATAATGAGGCCACTCATGGAAACCTGGAAAATAAATAAGAAATCATCCCAAATCAAAATGGCTACATCAAAAGCAGGATATTACAAAGTATTATTTCATTTGTTACAAATTTCTAAGGTTTGATGGTAGGGTAATTCTATTGATCCATTTTACCTCTACTTCAGCAAAACATTTGACAAAGTTTCTTATTCTTGTCTTGTCAGAAGAATAACGTGATTGTGCAGTTACCTAAGTTGACAAAACCAAATCATATCTGTCAATTACTACTCATTTGACTTGAGTTGTCACTCCACCTCTTCCTACTTGTGTGTCTTATTATGAATGCTTCTTCTTTCCACATTTGTTATAGATAAAGCTAAGAAAATATAGAAAACATTTATTTAACACATTTTTTACCAGAAACTTTTACCATATTTGAAAGACAAAATTTTTCCTTACCTACTAATTTTAGCAACAATTCTTTCAATGAACAATCTAAGAAACAAATGCACAAGAGCATCTGTGTATACATGCATGCACACACACATACACAGGCACACACACACATCATTAACTTAAAACAAAATATCTAGGACCTATCCTTTAAACACAATTCTTCTTTTCTTATTTCTTTGCCTTTTCTTTGCCAATGTTTAGAATATCCTTTTAGAATCTCTCTATTTAGAATTCAGCTTAAATTACTCCTTCTATGAAAAATGTTCCTCCCAAGAAACTAAGGCCATCACCTCAAAGGCTAATTTTCATTTACTTTGTGCATGCAAACATATACCCACACACACACTTACCCACATGTAAATAAGAATATATTTATATAGAGACAACATGTATATATGTGAACAATATATAGATATAATATATGAATATAAAATATACAAAATACATGTAAATAAGAATACCTCTATATAGAGACATGTATATATGTGAACAATATATATGTGTATATACATAGATATAATATATGAATATAAAATGTATAAAAATATAAAATATATGACTATAAAATAAAAAATGAGTTTATATTCTAATGGAAAATGTATGTTTGTAAATGTCTGTATAAATGTGTATAAATTACACATGCATATATATGTATCTACACCCATACATATATGCATAGATATTTTATTGTTCAGTCATTTCAGTAGTAGCCAGTAGCTGACTCTATGACTCTATTTGGAGTTTTCTTAGCAGAGATACTGAAATCTTTTGCCATTTACTTCTCTAGCCCGTTTTACAGACTTGGAAACTCAGGCAAAAAGGTTAAGTGACTTGCTAGAGTTAAAAAGCTTTCTGAGGCCAGAGATAAATTCCAGAAGTTGAATATTTCTGATTCCAATCCCAATGCTCTAACCTCTGAGCTTCCTAGAGCTTGGAAACATACATATATGCATATATAAGAATGTATATGAATATTGTTTATGTATTATTTATATTAAATATGGATATACACAAATATGTGTATAGGTCTAGAGTATATACACATATATGTGTGTATCTGTATACATATATACAATATGTATTATATCTGTGAGTATATGAAATCATCTCTGTCTTCAAAGAGTTTATATTTCAATTGAAAAGAATTCTGGAGGGCAATTTGGAATTATCCCCAAAGGGCTTTAAAAGAATGGCTGCCCTTTGATCCAGTCATACCCAACAATGGTATATGTGTATATACCCCAAAGAGATAATAAGGAAAAATACTTCGACAAAAATATTTATAGCTACAGTTTTTGTGATGGCAAAAATTGAAAAATGGGGGGTGTCCATTGATTGGGGAATGGCTCAATAAATTGTGGTATATGTTCATGATGGAATATTGTTGTGCTGAAAGGAATAAAGAACTGGAGGAACTCCATGTGAACTGTAGTGACCTCCAGGAATTGAAACAGAATGAAAGGAGCAGAACCAGGAGAACATTGTACACAAAAACTGATACATTATGGCACAATCAAATGTAATAGACTTTTCTGCCAGCAGCAATATAATGACCAAGGACAATCTAGACTTTAACCTCTGACCAACTTAGAAGAAAGAATGCTATACACATCCAGATAAAGAATTGTGAGAGTAGAAACAGAGAAGAAAAATATACGAATGATCACATAGTGTGATTGGGATGTGATTAGGGTTTTGATGTTAAGGGATTACTCTACTGAAAATATGAATAACATGGGAATAGGTTTTGAACAATGATACATGTATAACCCAGTGGAACTGCTTGTTGACTTCTAGAGGGGGGAAGAAATAGTGGGGGTGGGAGCAAGGATCATGAATTATGTAACCATGGAGAAATATTCTAAATTTTAAAAACGGGGGGGGGGAAGGAATAAAAAAAAAAGAATCCAAAGCATGTTAGGCTTAGAAAAATGTCATAAAATCTTCTAATTTACTCTTTGATTTATATTGATATGTTGGCCAGATCAAATTCTATTCATAGAAAATATAGATGCCTAATATGATAAATAAGTAAGAAAATAATCCAGCATTTAAGAGTATTTAAATTAAGCATTAAAGCAGTGTTTTATGATTCAGTTATTTTGCCTATGTGAATTCTCTTTCCAATTCTTATTAGATGGTTTCATAAACTATAATAAGAAAAAAAATTATTCTGTCATGGCCAAGTCTCAGATAAGGAGATTCTTGGTTCACAAATAGGATGATTTTAGATAATAGAGAGGAAATCCATTTCCAAGCTCCCCAAATGAAGCTTTTCTAGCATGGTAGGCCCCATCTGAACTTGTACTCTCCTGGCCTAATATTCAAAAACTCAGGCTTGTCTTCATACATCATGAGAAAATAGAGAATTTTAGTGAAAAACCATGGTTGCTTCATGTTGTTTTTATTCAAGAATTTATTGAAAAGGGTGCACAGGGATTAGATGTCAGAACATAAGGTGACTGCTAAACTTTTAACATATTAAAATAGAATGATCCTCTCTTAATGAGAAAATTTCATTAAAAAGAAGATGCTATTCCTTAAGCATTATTAATATTGTTTTTATGGTCATGCTATATCTGACTGGAAATTTGAATGTAGTTATTTGTATAACCTGGGCTTTGTTGAAAATCCTGGGGCACTTTGTGTGAGACTGTTCTAGGTGGTGGAAAATAGAGGCTGATTTGCTGCTGCATGCATGCTGAAGTTAAGGAATTATTGGGAGAATTTTATAAAGGAGACATTGTCTTTTTATTCTTCAAGAAGGGGCTTTAAGCAAAACTTTCTTAGTGAGTAATTCCAGTCATTTGAAGATATCTATCATCTATCTATCTATCTATCTATCTATCTATCTATCTATCTATCTATCTATCTATCTATNATCTATCATCTATCTATCTATCTATCTATCTATCTATCTATCTATCTATCTATCTATAATATCTATCTCTATTTATGTATTTATCTATTTCATGATGTGTCTTAGAATTGATATTAGGTATCAGTCCCAAGACAGAAGAGCAATTGGGGTGAAGTGACTTCTCCAGGGTCACAGAGGTAGGCAGTATCTGAGTCCAGATTTGATTCCAGGACCTCCTGTCCTTAGGCCTGGATTTCTATCCTCTGAGCCACATTGCTTCCCCACTAAGGATATGTTATGGAAGTTATAGATATGTTTGTATAACAAGTTGACACCTCAAAATATTTCTGATTTTGAACTTGCCTCCATAAAGGATTAGGGGAATTTTCTCTTTTTTTGAGATCAGGATCACTCACTTGGTTGAACTAAGGCATCATCTTGCTCTCATGCATTCTGTATTTTTGGTGTGCTTTAATCTCTTTGATATATATGATTTTTGTTTTGTATTTGCTTGGATAAATACATTTGCTCATTATTCACTAATTGTGGTAATCATTTAGGTAACTTCCATTTAGCAAAAGGCAGTATCTGTGGTTATAAGCTTCAAGCAACACTCAACCTTTTAAGAGATTTCAACAAAGGGAGATTTTACTATTAATCTTATTTTACCCCTAGATCAACCACATTTAGGAGAAGATATATATATATATATCCTATTTCCTCTCTCAGGAACTCAAGAAAGAAGAAACTAGCCTTTAGCTGTTGGGGGCTGCCTTTTCTTATCCCTAGTACATTAGATAGGATGCTAGACATGGAGCTGATTTTCCAAAGAGGTTGTTCAGACATCTCGATGTCTTCATGACAAACATTTTGGAAATCCATGGAATATATCTTCTGATCTTCTGTAGGGACATATATATATATATATATATATCTCACAGTTATTTATGTATTTATCTTAGCTCCACTACCCCACTCTCATTGGAGTATGAATATCCTTAGGAAAGTATTTGTGTGTTTTTGAGAGAATAGATAACTTCTTTTCTTTGTATCCTGATTGCTTAGCATAGTGCCTGCACATACAAAACTATTAATGAATGCCTGTTGACTAACTGATTATATTTTGCATGGAATACATACTTAATAAAATTGTCAAAATAAATGAGGAATATAACTAAGCAGGCTCAACATTTATAAAATCATTCCCAGCCCTTTCTCTTTTTTCTCATGGTAGAAGAGAGAAAAATAATGGTGAAAACAATTGAGGGAATCAGCAAGCATCCATTAAGAACAAAGATAATTTCTTCCTTTCATTTTTCTTTGTTTCTTTGTTTCTTGTTCTTTTTATTCTTCTTACTCTTCTTGTTCTTGTTATTTTTTCTCTTCCTCCTTCTCCTCCTCCTCCTTTTCCTCCTTCTCTCCCTTCTTTCCTTATTTCTGTCCTTCTCCTCCTCCTCATTTTTCTTCTTCTGCTGCTGCTTTTTCTCACTGTATGCTGTATTTTACTTTATTGTATATTTTCTCTCTACACTAGAACTATACCTAAAATTTATACTGAAATAAAATATCACCAGAGTTCTCTCTAGAACACAGTCATCATAGGTTATTTAAAGCAATCATATTTACTATGATTCCAGTAAATCATTGCTGCACAAAACATGCTTGATGATATTTAAATGCTTTTTAAACAAACCAGGTATGCAGTGAATATTATCCATTTTGAAAGACTCAGTGTAATAATGATTGAACATCTACTTGCTTTTGAGGTTCTACAACTGAAGTTGAGGACTATTGCTTAATTTTCAAAGTTATTTGTGAGTCATATATGTCACTCCCTTTATAATAAATATTGACTATTAACAACTTCTACTGGATAGAGTCCAACCACTTTAGAATTTCCTTTAACTCTCTCCCCCATTTGACCTTAATTTATCCTATTTTTTCTCTCTCTTTACTATTCAACACAAAAATAGAAGCTTTATCTTAACTCATTTTTCCTTTTTCTCTTGAATTTGTGGAAGCAGGATAAAGTAGTTAACAGAATAGTGGACTTGATATTAAGAAGTTTGAATCACAGCTCATATATCCTAATTGTGTGATGCAAGGCAGTTTGGTCAGTCAACAAGCTTTTAAGGAACCTCATAGGTTGTGGTAGAGACAACATATAAAGAATATATACAAACTAGATGAATACATGATAAGTTTGGAGGGAAGGCACAAGCTATGACTAAAAAGGCTTTGCAGAAGGTGAGACTTTAGCTGAAACTTGAAGGAAGCCAGGTAAGAGAGGAATCATAGAAAAGGAGGAAAGGAAGTTCCTGGCATTTGCAACAATCAGTGGAAATGCCTAGATTCAAGAAATGGAGTGCTATGTATGGGAAACAGCAAGAAAATCAGTGTCACAGAATAGCAGAGTTCATGTAGTAGAATAGGGCATAAGAAAACTGTAAATGTAGGAGACATCAGGTAATGAAGAGCTTTTAAAGTAAGAGAGGTTTATATTTGATCCTAGAGCCTTCTGGTCCCGAGGTTTCTCATCTATAAAAGGAAGATAATAATAACAACCATGTAAGAGGGGTATTATAAGAATCAAATGAGATAATGACAATAAAGTGTTTTTCAAACCTTAAAGTGCTATATACCTATTACCTATTATTATTATTCCCCTTCTGTGAAGCTTAAGGTATAACCTCTTTCTCTTATCTACACTGTCTTCCACATATTCAACACTAAATAAGTATTTATTGAATGCAACTAAATTGAATATTCATCTACAAAAATATTGCTTCTGTTTCAAGGATTGCTCTCCTCTTCCAAAAAGTATATTCTGAGCCCTAACATCTGTTGAGAATTGCTCTGGACTCTAAACTCTTATTATATACTTTCTTAGTATCTTTCCAAAGATGTGGGAGTTTATTTTATTGTTCAGTTTAATTTTAATGAAGATATATATATATATATATAAA
>NW_025381485.1:345-1213 GCF_016433145.1 Gracilinanus agilis | reverse complement strand
CAACAATTTCATTGAAGAAAATGACAATGATGAGACATCCTACCAAAATCTGTGGGATGCGGCCAAGGCAGTACTCAGGGGGAAATTTATATCTTTGAGTGCATATATTAACAAATTAAGGAGGGCAGAGATCAATGAATTGGGCATGCAACTCAAAAAATTAGAGAGTGAGCAAATTAAAAATCCCCAGATGAAAACTAAATTAGAAATACTAAAAACCAAGGGAGAAATTAATAAAATCGAAAGTAAAAGAACTATTGAATTAATAAATAAGACTAGAAGCTGGTACTTTGAAAAAACAGATAAAATAGACAAAGTACTCGTCAATCTAATAAAAAAAAGGAAAGAAGAAAACCAAATTGATAGTATCAAAGATGAAAAGGGAGACCTCACCTCTAATGAAGGGGAAATTAAGGCAATCATTAAAAACTATTTTGCTCAATTATATGGCAATAAATATAACAATTTAGGAGATATGGACAAATATTTACAAAAATATAAACTGCCTAGACTAACAGCCAGGGCCTGATGGATTCACAAGTGAATTCTCTCAGACATTCAAAAAGCAACTAATCCCAATACTATACAAATTATTTGATATGATAAGCAAAGAAGGAGTCCTACCAAATTCCTTTCATGACACAAATATGGTACTGATTCCAAAGCCAGGGAGACCAAAAACAGAGAAAGAAAACTACAGACCAATCTCCCTAATGAACATAGATGCAAAAATCTTAAATAGAATACTAGCAAAGAGACTCCAGCAAGTAATTAAGAAAATCATTCACCACGATCAGGTGGGATTTATACCAGGAATGCAAGGTTGGTTCAACATTAGGAAAACCATCCACATAATTGACCATATCAA
>NW_025381485.1:0-262 GCF_016433145.1 Gracilinanus agilis | reverse complement strand
AATGAACATAGATGCAAAAATCTTAAATAGAATACTGGCAAAGAGACTCCAGCAAGTAATTAAGAAAATCATTCACCACGATCAGGTGGGATTTATACCAGGAATGCAAGGTTGGTTCAACATTAGGAAAACCATCCACATAACTGACCATATCAACCGTCTAACAAACAAAAATCACATGATTATCTCAATAGATGCCGAAAAAGCCTTTGACCAAATACAGCATCCATTCCTATTGAAAACACTGAAAAGTATAGGAATA
>NW_025381484.1:0-6117 GCF_016433145.1 Gracilinanus agilis | reverse complement strand
GGAAGGAAGGAAGGAAGGAAGGAAGGAAGAAGAGAGAGGGAGGGAGGGAAGAACGAATGAATGAATGAATGAAATAACAAACAAACTGGGTTAGACCAATGGGTCTGGATCCATAGAATATCCAATGATGACTCAGAAATCATCTAGTCCTATTCTCATATGAGGGGAAAAAATGCATACTATCTTTGACAAATGGTTAGAGTCAGTCCTGTAATCAGGAAGACTAATCTTCCCTAAATTCAAATCTAGCCTTAAATACAAATTAGCTCTGTGACCCAGGACAAACACTTAATCCTGCCTACCTCAGTTTCCTTATCTTAAAAATGAGCTGCATAAGAAAATATCAAGCTACTTTGATATCTTTCCCAAGAAATCCCCTTATGAAGTTGAATATGACTGAAACAACTAAACAACATCCATCCTCTACTGATCAACTATAAGACCTCTGGTGAGGGTTACTGTACCTAAAGCAATTCATTTCACTTTTTTTTTTAACCCTTGTACTTTGGTGTATTGTCTCATAGGTGAAAGAGTGGTAAGGGTGGGCAATGGGGGTCAAGTGACTTGCCCAGGGTCACACAGCTGGGAAGTGGCTGAGGCCGGGTTTGAACCTAGGACCTCCTGTCTCTAGGCCTGACTCTCACTCCACTGAGCTACCCAGCTGCCCCTCATTTCACTTTTAATAGTCATTTATTTTTAAGAATCATCCCTTCCTTAGAAAATAAGGAGCTCTGAAATAAAAAAAAAAAAAACACCTAGTTCTGAGATGACAAACAGGACCTTGAAAAAAATAATACTCTGAATCTCAAAATCAAGGGTAGGAGAAGTCAGTGAAAAAATCAGGTTTTCTTAAACAAAACAAAATAGGGCCAAATGCTCTAACCAAAATAAAGTTTTAAGGAGGAGAAAGCACTGGTTTGAACCTACAGTCTCAATTCAGAAAGTGAAACTGAAGAGATAAATAAGACAAATAAAACACTGACCAGTTTTTCTAAAATGCAAATCTGGAAATTGCCCAAAAAGTAATGAGTAATTCTGTTACAATTATAAGTTGATTCTAAAAGGGATTATCCATAAAGACTATATGAATACAAAGAAGAAATGAATCAAGAAAGATAAATGGAAATGAAACTATTGAAGAAAGAATTGGAAGGAGAATAAAACTTAAAAGAGAAAGTGCTAAACATTACTCAAGAAATTGAAATATTAGGAGAATACAGCAAACAGAAATTAATAACTCCATGTCACAGCAAGGGATATTAGAATAGTATCAAAAGCTAAAAGAAAAGAAAAAATAAATCATAGTTTATATCAGAGAAATCTTAACAGGAAAACATGTCAAGAAGAAAAAAATTTAAGAATCATTTGACTCCTTAATTATTAAAATAAAAAACCTACTATAAAAAAATACCTGGCTTAAATAGCCTCAGTGTAAAAGCAAGGGGCTTCCTCTCCTTACCACCTACCAATATAATGCACACCAAAAGCTCACACTCACACACAAAAAACCAAAATCAGAAGAGTGAAGGGGCTCATCTGTAGGGCACAGCCTTTAAGGTAGGCAAGGTTTGTGCATTTCCACTCTATTAGGGGCTAAAATTACTCTTACCTAAGCATGAACTGATCACCCCTTCCCCACTCCACTTACAGGACCAGTCAGAATGAATGCAGGGCAATCGCTAGGTTCTCAGGGGGCTGATTGAGTACACCACAGACTTACCCAGAGAGCAACAAGACTTAGGACCCAAGGAGGCTGAGGAATGTGGAGATTGGGTACAGAGATAGGGCTAAGAAGGGCTGCACAATGGAGACACAGGAGAGACTAAAAAATAGCTTCAGGGCAAAAACTACTTTGTAGTTCCATACACCCTACCCTCTACAAGAAACACACATGAAGCAGATAAACACACAGGGTAAAAAAGAGAGAGAATGGAACAAAATCTATTAGGCATCAACTGAGAAAAAGAAGGCAGGAGTCACAATCATGATATCTGACAAAGCCAAAGTAAAAATAGATCCAATTAAAAGAGATAGGGAAGGTAATTACATCCTGATAAAAGGCAGTATAGAAAATGAGGAAATAGTAGTACTCACCAAATGGCGTAGCATCCAGATTTTTAAAGGAGAAACTACTGGAGGTTAAGGAGGAAATAGATAGTAAAACTATACTTGTGGGAGACCTCAACCTTCCTCTATCAGATATAGATAAATCAAACCAAAAAATAAATAAGAAAGAGGTAAGAGAGGTGAATGAAATCTTAGAAAAGCTAGAGATAAAAGATATATGGAGGAAAAAATAGGGAAAAAATAATACACCTTCTTTTCAGAAGAACATGCTACATTCTCAAAGAGTCACTATATACTAGGACATAAAAACATTGCAAACAAATGCAAAAGAGCAGAAATGATAAATGCAACTTTTCAGATCATAATGCAATAAAAATAATATTTAGTAAGGATGCATGGAGAGTCAAACCAAAAATTAATTGTAAAATAAATAATATGATTCTCCAAAATCAGTTGGTTAAAGAACAAGTCATAGAACAATTAATAATTTTATTGAAGAGTATGATGAGGAGACATCATATCAAAATATATGAGATGTAGCCAAAACTGTACTCAGGGAGAAATTTATATCTCTGAGGGCATATATTAACAAATCTGGGAGGGAAAAGGTCAATGAATTGGGTATGCTAATTAAAAAAAAACTAGGTTGAGAACAAATTAAAAATCCCCAGATAAAAGTTGCATTAGAAATCCTAAAAATTAAAGAATAAATTAGAAAAATTGAAAGCAAAAGAACTATTGAATTAATAAATAAGACTAGAAACTGGTACTTTGAAAGAACAAATAAAATACATAAAGTACTGTTTAATAAAAAATGGAAAGAAAAACCAAATTAACAGTATCAAAGAGGAAAAAGGAAACTTCACTTCTAAATGAAGAGGAAATTAAGGTAATGATTAAGAACTATTTTATCCAATTATATGGTAATACATATGGAAATCTAGGTGATACGGATGATTATTAACAAAAATATAAATTGCCTAGATTAACAGAAGAAGAAATAGAATACTTAAATAATCCCATATCAGAAAAAAGAAATTGAACAAGCCATCAAAAAACTCCCTAAGAAAAAATACACAGGACCAGATGGATTCACAAGTGAATTCTATCAAATCTTCAAAGAACAAATAACACTAATACTATACAAACTATCTGACAAAATAAGCAAAGAAGGAATTCTACCAAATTCCTTTTATGAAATAAATATGATACTGATTCCAAAGCCAGGCAGACCAAAGACAGAGAAAGAAAACTACAGACAAATCTCCCTAATGAATATAGATTCTTAACTAGAATACTAGCAACAGACTACAGCAAGTGATCATGAGGATTATTCATTATGATGAGGTGGGATTTATACCAGGAATGCAAGGATGGTTTAATATTAGGAAAACTATTCACATAATTGACCATATCAACAAGCAAACCAACAAAAATCACATGACCTTCTCAATAGATGCTGAAAAGGCCTTTGACAAAATATAATACCCATTCCTACTGAAAAAACTAGAAAGTTTAGGAATAGAAGGGCCTTTCCTAAAAATAATAAATGGTATATATCTAAAACCATCAATAAACATCATCTGCAAAGGGGATAAATTAGAAGAATTCCCAATAAGATCACGAGTGAAACAAGGGTGCCCATTGCCACCTCTTTTATTTAACATTGCACTGGAAACACTAGCAGTAGCAATTAGAGAAGAAAAAGAAATTGAAGGCATTTTTTCCTTTGGTTAATTGGGAGAAATGGATTAAGGAGAAAGATACTTAAGATGTAATCATACCAAAAAAGAGGAACAATGTAATATTTTTTAAAGTGCAGTCCTTTACTTCCATAAAAAGAGATCACATGAATATTTTAGTACCTAAGTGTCTTTTCCCTCTTTCTTTGATCTCTTTGGAGTAAAGATTTAGTATTGATGTCACTAGGTCAAAGAGTTTGCATAGTTTATTAATAATTTGAGCATAGTTATCTAGTTATCTTTGAAAAGAGGCTAATGGGAAAAATCCCATTAACTATTTCCCTTCTTATTTAAGCTATCTTGGTTTTATTTGTTCAACAATTTTAAAATAATAGTCATGGCATTTATACTTTGGCTCACTCTCCCCGAACTAGATCAGCTACATCTCCCTCTAAGGTTTCTATTAGTCCTTTTTTAAGTTTCTGGGTGTCTATCTTCTAATGCCTTAGAATGGAGCCCCTATCAGCTATGTTCCCTAGAACCATTAGCTGCTAGTGAGTTGCATATTACATTTACCCTCAACTACTCAAAATAATTTAGTTTCTTAAAAAGAGATATTTATTTCAAATATGTAATAATAACAAGGGGCAGCTGGGAAGCTCAGTGGATTGAGAGCCAGGCCTAGAGATAGGAGGTCCTAGGTTCAAATCCGGCCTCAGACACTTCCCAGCTGTGTGACCCTGGGCAAGTCACTTGACCCCCATTGCCTACCCTTACCACTCTTCCACCTATGAGTCAATACACAGAAGTTAAGGGTTTAAAATTTAAAAAAATTCAAAAAAAATATAATAATAACAAAACTACAAAAACCTTCCCCTAAATTGGAAACACAATTTCATTTGATCCCTGCGGAGAGTGGACTAAAACTTAACTGAGTTAACATAGCATTATTACTAACAAGTTCATAAACAGATATGAAATAGTTTTCCAGTGAATCTTCTTATAAGCTATTAATGGCCTAGGTTTTGTAGTTCATACTTGAATATTTATTCATTATTATTTTTTCATTACTTTTTTAGTTTTCTCAATTACATGTAAAATTTTTTCTTTATTTTTTTTTTGAAATTTTGAGCACCAAATTCTCTCTCCCTCCTTCCTCTTCCCCACTCCCTGAGATGGAAAGAAATTTGATATAGGCTATACATATGCAGTCTTGCAAAATATATTTCAATATTAGTCGTGAGGTGAAAGAAAACAAAGACCAAAAGAAAAAGAAAGAAAAAATGAAACCAAACAAATAAGAAAAACAAAGTGTTTTTTTAATATACCATGATTTGCATTCTGACTCCATCTGTTCTTTCTCTAGAGGTGGATAGCATTTTTCATCTTAAGTATTTTGGAATTGTCGGGTCATTTTTTTACTGGGAATAGCTAGATATCGCTCACAATTGTTCATCATGTAATATTGTTGTTACTGTATACAGTGTTTTCCTAGTTCTGCTCATTTCACTTTGCATCAATTCATGTAAGTCTTTCCAGGTTTTTCTGAAAGCTTCATTTCTGAGAGCATGTCATTTCTTATAGCACAATAATATTCCACAATAGTATTCCATAACAATTATATACCTCATTTTGTTCAGCCATTCCAGTTGACAGTCATATCCTCTTTTTCCATTTCTTTACCACTACAGAAAGAACTCTTAATTTTTGTTCATATAAGTTCCTTTCTCTTTTCTTTTCTTTTCTTTGATCTCTGGGATACAGACCTGGTAGTTGTAATGCTGGCACAAAGAATATATTAAATTTTAAAGTTTTGGGGTTTACTTCCAAATTGTTTTCCAGAACAATTAACCATGATTATAATAGCATCATAGATAAGACAGTTGCAAACAACAACAAAAAGTCAGGGGCTATGATGCAAAGATTCCTGGAATCTTGTTCTCCCAATCTTTTCTGAACTCACAAGGTCTAAGGCTCCAGATGAATCTATTTCATTTAATGAAAAAGAATACTTGGCCAATAAAGGAAAAGAAATAAAGCTCCTTTTCTTTAGGCTACAATGGCCTCTGAAAGGAGAAAAACCAAAACCTCTCACTTTAAAGCATCATCTCAGCAGACAAAACATGAAAAGGAGTTAAAGGAAAAAAACCAAGATCAATTAGCCAACAGAAAGTGGTGAAGCTCTGGTGGCTAGTCATTTGAAGTTACTACAAGTTCTGCCTATGCAGTCAGTCAAGAGGATGACAACTTAATGTGTTTAGCAAACCACAGTAAAAAAACATTGATTCTCCAGCCTTTCAAAATATATTCATTATATATATATGTATATATATGTATATATATACATTCTAGCTTTTATATATATAAT
>NW_025381483.1:0-10281 GCF_016433145.1 Gracilinanus agilis | reverse complement strand
CTCTCTCTCTCTCTCTCTCTCTCTCTCCTTCTCCGCTTCCTTTCCTTACTCTTATCTTACTGTCTCTCCCTCTTCCGTTTTATCCTCCCTCTGTCTGTCTGTATCGGTCTCCTTCCCCCACATCTAACTATTTTCTGTCCGTCAGTCTGTCTGTCCCTCCATCCTTCCTCTCTTTTGCTGTTTGTGCCTCTGTCTCTGACTCATCTCACCCAGCCCCAAACCCAGTTCTCTTCACACTTATGCTTATTCAATGTTTTGGTCGTGCTATAACTTGGCGGGGGGTGGGCTGGGGGGAAAATACCGGGTGGATATGGGTTATGGAGTAGGGGTGGCCGAGGCACAGGGAACTTTCTCCTCCACGCACCCTCGCAGGAGTAGCAGCTGAACAACCAGGACCTAATCTGCCCGGGGAAGACGAGGTGGCGGAACCTTGATGCATTCGGGTCTCGCTTCCCACCCGGAAAGCGATTGTGACGCACCGCTGGCGGAGCGAAGCTGCGGTGCACCACGCGGTGACCGTGCGCGGGGCGGGCATGGAGGGAAACTCGGTGGTGACCGCCGAGGGCAGCGGCGGCGATGCCGGCGGCGTCCACCCCATCTTAGGGGCTCTCGAGGGACAGCACAACTGGATGACCAGCCATCCTCAGGTCAGCCTTCTCCCGAGTCACCGCGGCCCCCGGCAGGAAGGAGCTAGGGTTAGGGTTGTGTGGGGATGGGGGACATTGTGGGAGGGTCCGGGGCCCCCCCATCCCCCACATGGTGCAGTGTCAAGATCCCTGGATAAGAACCCAAAGACCTGCGTTCGAATTCCGCCTGCTCCACTTCTTTCTGGTGCGACTTTAGGAAAGTGACCGAACTATTTAGAACCTCAGTTTTCTCCTCCGTAAAATGGGGGGACTCGGAGCTCTGAGAGGTCTGCAGGAATCCCTTCCCAGCCTTACTACCTTGATGCCTTCGCTCTGCTGGTATGTCCACCTGCCCTTGGATCTGGCCTGTTGGGACCTAGTTGTTGATATCTCTGAACTCCCCGAGGCCTAGGTTTGTTTTTACCTTTCTTTGTATTAGCTTAGCAGAATGCCTGGCATGTAATAGGCACTTAATCAATGCTTGTTGATTCGAATTTTGCAACCCTGATTCTGAGACCCAGGAGGATATCCCTGGACAGTTCTCTTAGAACTTGGACTTGACTCTCTGCCCCCAGCTCCAGCATTAGCTACTCTGTCTAAGCTTCAGCCCCTTAGTTTTGACCCAAACCTGGGCTGGAGCAATGATTCTGGGCATCTGATTCGGGGCATCGGGTTGAAACAGAGTGACCAGGAGGAATGAGCCAGAAAGAGTGGCATCTTTAAATAAAAAAAAATAATAAAATTTTGGGGGGTTGTGTGTGTATTTTAATGAAGACAGACTGTGGTTAAACTGACTCATTAAGGCAGCTAGGAAAATGAGTTCAAAGTGTAACTTCAAAAACTTCCTAACTTGTTGACCCTAAGCAAGTCACTTAATCTCTGTCTGAGTTTCAACAGTTGTAAAATAGAGATAATAATAGTAGTATACAGAGGTACAGAGAGTTTGAAAAGTTTCCTGAATTTGACTACTCAGGGTGCAGAAATCATATTCTTTTTAAGAAGTTTGTTCTGTAAAGAGTTGAGGGCGGAGGGGAAGCCAGTAGCCTGATGTTTACTTGTCAGCCACCCAAGGACAGATATGTGTACTTTCTTGATGAACAACCTGTAATATAAGTGCTCTGTGGCCTGGAACAGGTCAGGTCTATAGTAGATATACCATAAATCTTCTTTGCACTTATGAATGTAGAGTAGGGTGTTAGATCAGTACAAATGGTCCCAGAGACTTTTCTATTACTTCAGAAGAGATACGGACATACTCTAAACATTATCTGAAAGTTCTTCAGGGATATGATGTCCTATCAACTAGTGATTGGTGGTTTTTTAGATAAGCAGTTTGCTAGTTCCCCATTCCCCCAACTTAAAAAAAAAAATCCAGATTTGGTAGTAAGACATTTTCAATATTACAAATGCTTTCCCTTTGATCAAATAAGTGATTTCAGTGCTAATCAAATAAGTTTTATGCTTAATAGAGAGCTAGCACAAAAAAACCTTCTGTTAGACTTAATTTTTTATATTCCAAAGATATGAAACAGCACTTGAGTAGACTTAAGAGGAAGGCCTTTCAACTGCCAGGAAACTGGAAGATGAGTAAGATAAGACTTGTCCCAGAGGAGTTTTACCATCTAGTGGAGAACACCCATCAGAAATGTGGCTGTTTACTCCCTTGTATTGTCATTCAAGGATATGTTTATATATGTCTCCTTGGAATCATGGTATCCTAGATTTAGAGCTGACAAGAATCTTTGAGGTATCTAATAAGGAAACTGTCCAAGGTCACGTGGCTATGAAGTGCCAAAGTGATAGAACTCATCAAGGGCGGGAACCAATGTCTTGAATTTCGCTGTGTGTTCATAATAGGCAGGCACTAAATATTTGTTGAATGACTGAAGAAGAAGATATCTTCTTAAACTACTTTATATTTACTTTGCCTTTCAGTTTTTGGAGATGCTGGAGTTAGATGTGGCAGAGACTTCTCAAGTTTATACAGCATTCTTAGTTTATCTGGACCTCCTGGAAGGTAAGGTTTTTTGAGCATGAGATAAGGTGAGCAAGAAAATGTAGTGTTGGAATTTTGATAAGGATTTAGTCATTAATGTGGCTTTTAATTTCTTCATTAATTTAGTAGGGATAGTTGATCTAGAATCTTATACTAGTATTAGTAAAGATTAGTGAAGTAAAAAGGAGGAAGTAGTAAATAATGTTGCCTGTTTTTTTTAGATCTTTTTAGTTCAAAGGAAGTTTTGTAGTTTTAAGCTTTTATTTGGAATAATGACATTTTTTAATGGTGTTTCTTCAGGTAGAAAATGGCATGAGGTAAAGTGTATAGGACTACCAGAACTTCAGCTCATCTGTCTCCATGGACATGAGAAAGAAGGAGAAAGGTTACAGATTGTAGTGCCAACATCTGTTCATGCATCATTCAGTCATGAGAGGTGAGCTGGTCCAGTCAGTTCCCCAAATAAAATATAGGAAAACTTTCTGTGAAAAATTAATACTTTTTGTTTCAGCAGGTTTGAAATTCATGTGAATTTTGTGCATAAGGAGCTTAAAATGTCTTCTATTATAACTTTTTGTTTCTAGTTATGATATATAACAGTTGTTCAGAAAAGTATATACTAATTAGTATATGATAATTGTATATTACTTAAATATTTATTAATTGCTTTTGTGTCCCACACTGTACAGTTGAGAGAAATAAAAACAGTAAGACAAAATGCCTATATGAATGAGAGTATGAGCTTTCACTCTAATAGGGCAACAAACACATAAAGGTATAGCCAATAATATTGTGAGACCAGATGTTGGAGTGAGTTATATAGGCAATAAAAGTTTTAGGATTTCAGAGAACAGAGCAATAATTCCAGGTGGCCAAAGAATTGATGAATTAATTGGAAGAAACTTTAGACCTCATTGAGACCTCATTTGTACTGAAACAAAAGTCCTCAGCAGCTAGTGGTTTTTCAGCATCTACCTGGAGACTTCCAGTGAATGGGAACCTGCTGCTTTCTAAGAGAGCCTGTTTTACTTTTGAATTCAAATCTGCCTCCATGCCACTTTTACCTATTGCTCATAGTTCTGCCATCTGGGGCTAGAGAGAACAAAATGAATCTGTATTTTCCACATATTTTAAATATGCAAACATCATTATTCTGCCTTTCTCTTCTCCAGGCAAAAAATCTGATCTACTTTGCTTTCCCTCCCCAGTATATATCCAGTTTGTTAGCGTTCTTCCTGAAATTCAGTGTCCAGACCTCAGTGCAGTACTCCAGATGGAGTCTACCCAGGACAGAATAGCTTTGGCACTCTCCCTTCCCTTGTTCTGGTTACTAGGCTTCTTTACCGCAGTGTCAGATTATAGCTGATTTTTTGGCTGTTAGAGCACATGTTGGCTCCCATGGAGCCTATTGGCAAAAGTTTCAGGTTATCTTGGATACCAAAACTCTTTTGTTCCATCATCTCATCATCTGCAAATTTCTTCTAGCTCTAAGATTTTTATTCATTTCTTTTGTATATAATATATAGGTACCCATTTGAAGGCATTTTTGTGCCAAATTATTTATTTTTTTGTTCTTCTTGTGAAAGAGACTCTATAGTCTAGTTTTGCTGCTCATGTCTTTTAAATTTCTTTAAATTTTAAATTTTGTTGTGTGCCTGAGGATCATGAATTTTGGACACACATTGTGATTTTATTGCTATGGGAACTCCTAGGGAGGAAATTCTCTGAGCACCTGCTCTGCAACTGAATCATAAAAAGTGCGCCTGAGCTCTGAGAGGTTGTTTCAGTGATGTCATCATGTGGCAGAGGCAGACATTGAACTAGTGGCTTTCAGACCTCAAAATCGGTCCTTCATCCTCTATGCCAACGGTCGGCAACCTTTTTGGCCCTGAGAGCCGCAAATTCCTGCGGAAGGCGCTGGAATATGGGGCAGGGGCTGAAGGGCCCCCTGGGGCACATCCTGGGGTTCTGCCTGGACTGGCCAGTTGGGAGGTGGAGCCAGATATGGCTCGAGAGCCATACGTTGCCAATCCCTGCTCTATGCTGTGCCTCATCACAAATGAGTTGACTTTAAATGGGAACCAGCTGGCTATATTATGGACAATTGCCACTTAAGCTTTGATCCCTCTTGTTATAAGAGGGATATCCCAAAACTTTTAGGTTACCACTTTTCTTTTTTTTTTTTTTTCTTTTCTTTTTAAAATACTTACCTTACAGCTTAAGAACTGGTAGTAAGTAATGGTTTCAAGGCAGAAGAGTGGTAAGAGCTAGGCAGTCGGACTTAAATGACTTGCTCAAGATCACACAGCTAGGAAGTCCACTGACTTCCTGCCCCAGGGTCACTGCTTTTCTAAAATAACCTCCTACCCACCTAAGAGTTAATACATTGTCAGTTAAAATTCCTCCTTCACAGCTCCCATTTCCTGTTTCAGCTACAGCCCTGAGCTAGCTTTTGTATTTTTTTTTCCACAACAGGCCTGTGTTTTTTAGCATTATTAAACTTAGATTTGATCCTAAGGAATGAATAACTGATAATATTAATAATAATGGACACTTATATTTCACTTTAAAGTTTGTAAACAATATCTATTTCAGTCTCAAAACAACCAAATGAGATAGGTAAGAGATAACAGAGTGGTGATAATAAATCTAATTTCTGTTTATTCTCATCACTTCTTAAGACTGATTTCATGTCATAATTGGTGTATAATAATTTCTTTCCATTACTCAGGTCCTATGTATTTGGGATTTTGCCTTTGTTACTTTTATTAGTTTAAGCTGCTTTTTAATAAACTCTAGAATGTGAACTTGGAAAGTAGTTCTTATGCAGTCACAACAAATAATTGCTCTGATCTCAGTAATCTTCACATGTGTTTTCATGTAATATTCTTCATAATTTTATTAAAAGGAAGAAAAATGTAGAAAATAACACAGCTGTAACTACAATATGCCTGTCCTGCCATTAGGATTTGAATTTTATATTCACCTGAATATATACTTTAAAAAAATAGCTTGAGTCTGGGATTCATTTTTTCTCAGCTTCACATGATAGTTTGGGCCAGATGACCTCTGTGGTCCCTTCCTTCCTTAAAGGTCTATGATTCTCTGGTTTTCTTAAAAAAAATTTCTCTCCTGCCTAGATCATTAGTGGCGATGATTTTTTTAAATGTGCGAAACATACTTCAGCTCTTTTTTAACTTCTTTAGCAACATGATGTATCACATATCAATGGTGGACAGAGACATTGCATTTTAGCGTTTTTCAAAATAGATTTTGTGAATAACCTCGAATTTGGATGTGAAAGTTCACATTATTATTATGAATGTAGCAGATGGTTACTAATTCTGTTGTCAGTAAAGAAGGTAAGCATTGGCACATGTTCAAAAAGTTTTTGAGTTAAGTTTTGTGTAAACATGAGCTATGTTCATTTCTCTTGTATTTTACCTTGGTCACAGTGGGTTAACTCTGGGTAATGTTAACTATGAAAAGATATATTCCCATGGTATTAATCTTATATTACTATCATTATATTGAAAACCCAGGCCTCTCTGATGCATTTGATACTGCTGACTACTTTTTTTGGCTGTTTGTTCTGGGTTTTTGTAACCCTGCTGTTTCTTGATTCTCTTTCTACCTCTCTGAGCCCTCCTTTTCTGTCTCCTTTGATGACTTATCAGCTATATCACAACTCTGGACTGTGGGAATTCCCAGGATCTCTATTCTAGACCTCCTTTTCTCTACTAACACACACTCTCTCTCAGTGATCTCATCAGCTCCCTTAGATTTGACGCTCATCTCTTCACAGATAATTCCCAGGTCTCTATATCCAGCCCCAACCTCATCCCTGAACATCAGTTTCCCATGTCACCAGTCACCAAAATCGATTGGATTTTTGAAACTCATTGCCTCACCAGATATTTTACAATGTTTGTCAAACTGAACTCATTGTCTTTTCCCCCACAAACTTTCTATTTCTATCAAAGGCACTAACATCAAGACCCGTGTTTGTGAAGTTGGCATGATCCTTGGCTCCTCACTCTCACTCCACATAGCCACTAAATCTTACTGTTTCTACCTCCCCCCTTCAACACACACACACACACACACACACACACACACACACACACACACACACACACACACACANACACACACACACACACACACACACACACACACACACACACACACACACACACACACAGCAGCTTCTTCAGTTGAAGTCCTCATTACTTTTGTTTAGATTGTTACTATCAGCTTCTTCATTGCTCTCCTTCCCCAAGGCATCCCCTACTTCAGACTATCTTACAGACTGCTGCCAGTGTAATTTTCATGAAATAAAGATCTGGCCTTCCTACTTCCCTACTCAGTAAGCTCCGGTCTTTCCCTGTTATCTTTAGAATAAAAATATAAACTCCTCCATTGATTTTTTAAAACCCTACACAACTTGATCCCAGCCTCTCTTTCTAGTTTCATTGTCCACTAACACCTCTAGCATATTGGGATTTAGCCAAACTGGGCTTCTCTATATTCCTCACTCATGACACTCCAACCTCTGCCTAGACTATACCTCCCTCTACTTCCTCTTTATCTCCATCTCATAGAATCTCATTTTTCCTTCAAGATACTGCTCAATCACCTTCTTCTCTATAAGGCCTTGTACTAGTCTCCCTCTTCTCCCTAATCTAGTGTCCTCCCTTCCAAAATTATTCATATTTATCTTTTGTGTTTATTCACTTTGTATTTATTTTTATTTATTCATTTATATTTATTCTGCATATGGTTAAATATATACTTGTCATCTCCCCCATTCGATTGCATATTTCTTGTGAATGGGAATTTTATTTATTTTTTTGATTACCCAATGCCTATTACAGAGTTTGGCACAAAATAGGGTGCTTAATAAATGCTTTTTTATTGATAAGATTGATTGATGATAATGTGAAGTAAATAGTAGGGCAGGTATTGGCATTTCTGATACATATATGTATATGTATATGGAAATTGAAGCTTATGCTTTTTTTTGTCTGAGGTCACACACATAGCAAGATACAACATAAAAATCAATGTTTTCTCTTTCCAGATCAGTATTTTCCTCTCTATTGTATGTCACTGTCCATTTGTTCAAGTACAGAGTGATAGAGTGTTTATTTGCTTTCTTAACATTAATTAACTGCTTCTACTATGAGTGTATATCCTGATGTGTTGAAAACCAGTGGCTCTAGCCAGTCTTATATCTTATATCTGTATATATGGCAACAATGTCCAACTAATCCCTACATTAATTTCTCCTTCTGTGTCTTAAGCATTGAAATTTTGTTAAAATCCAGTGAGCGCATGGTGACTTTGTTTACATAGTTTCTGCCAAGAGATGATAGATTCCATTACAAAGAAATGTCTGTTTAGGTGATAGTAGACTGAATGAGTCACTTTGAGCAAGTATATACCTTGTAACTAGTAATTACTGTTTTAAAAAAGTGTATATAGTATGTTGTCACTATTAAAATACTTTAGCATAAGATTTCAAGGGGCTCAGAAGACTATTGCCATACTTACTCCTTATATAGTTGCTTATTTGATGCTGGTTACTAATGTTTAGTGGGAGTATGGGATTAGTCTAATGGCCATTTCTTATTATTTGATGGGAAAGTCATATTGATAGTGAATGAGGTATATGTATACAGATTGCCCTATATAGATTTGTTCCCCTTTTTCCTACATTAAACATTATCGTTTACATTGAATATAAACAAAATTTGTCTATGTTTAAAAACATCATATAAAAAGGTAAACAAACTGTGGAGTTAAATTTTTACTCTTAAGTGTTATTAATAAGTTTTTGCTATAGTGGTTTTAGGGATTATGTATAAAATGTAATTGTAGTGAATAATTGGAAGTACACATACTTCAGGCTCAGCATAATTTAACACATGTACATGTCCAGACACACAGACACATGTATGTGTTTAGCAAATCATAGAACTAAAAAAGATCTTAGAGATGATCTAAGTCCACCCACTATTTAATTTTTTAAAGTGCTTCTGGAAAGGTGGAAAGCCCTCCAAGCTTACCTAAGGGATCAGGCTTTTAAAAAACTGTATGTCTCAGGCTTATTGTTTTTGCTTTTGCTAAAAGAGTGTAACAAACACTTCCACATAGCCCAGCCAAAGGAATAGAGTTGGGAAAGCTCAGTATATCCTTGTTTTGAGATTCTGGTTTCATGGCAGTAGCCTAACAAAGATTCTGCAGCTAGTAGAGAAGTAGCTCTGTTCGGTGAAATAGTAGAGAGTCCCAGAAAAGGCCCTTTAGTGAAGTTTTTGTGCAGTATTCTTGAAAGGGACAAAATATATTAAGACTCACAGTCCAGAATTGGGAGTTATTCCAGGTATTTGTTCTCTACTCATGTGCTTTCTTCCTATGGTCTATAAGTTTGTGGCCACTCTTCCCCCATCTGTCTACCAACCAGTCCTTAAGGATCTGGCAGTCCTTATTTCAACTCTAGGCAGGACCAACACCTCCAGTTTGAAGGGCAGCTACCCCTTGTGGGAACCTCCAACCTACCAGTGGGGAGCCAACTCAGAGAGAGAAAGAGAGAATACAGAAGCTTGGCTAGATGTTGTGTCATGCTCTATGTTAATTTATCCTCTTGAGCCACCTTCCCATTACTATTTATCGAACCAAAGGTAGATAGTAACATTGACTATTTTGGGTACACATAGGCAAGGAAAACTTTTACATATCTTGCCCAAGACATACAGCAAATCATTATATAGACAAAAAAAGTTCAGGTTTCCTGCCTGGACCTGCCAGATCTACTGCTAATCTAGTATGTTTTAAAGTAGTTCTTATTTTCTTACAACATTTTAATTCCAGATTACTTCCTGACAGAAAAATGATACATTGAGGGAGAAGATAATAGTAAGAAGAAAAAGGGTGTCATCCATTTTTGGTCCATGATCAGCTATTTACTTAGGTAAAAATTGAACATGGCTCTTTTGATGCACTGGTGTATGAATTTCATTTTATTCAGAGGAATTAAGTTCTGCATAGTTTAAGAAATACATAATTGATTATTTTTAAAAGAAGATAATGGAAAGATACTGTGAGAGATGTGATTTTTATAATGTAGCCTCAATATTATTAAATGCCAATTTATTATTTATTAAATATCACAAAGCATTTATTAAACATCTGCTTTGTGCTAGGCACTGTGCTGAGCCCTGGGGATACAAAAAAAAAGTACAAGACAGTCCTCTACTTCTAGGAGCTCACAATCTAATAGGGGGCAGGGCAGAGAACTGAAAGGGGGTGGGGAGAGTACTAGACTGGGGGGCATAAGGAAATCTGACAGTCCAGGTAGGAAGTTATCTGAGGAAGCATGAGTTAAAGAATTAAATTCATGAAGCAGAGATCAGGAAATCCAGATCATCAGCCAGGTGGGAAATGAGGATGCATGAATTCTCTGGTGACCTCCTTAATTGGTGGAAGCTCTAGGAGGAGCTTTTCAGTGTCTCATCTCTACTCTCTCTAGTTAGAAGCAGGAGGTCTGGAAGAGGTGTGAGTTTCAAAGGTATTTTCATCTTTCAGAATAATGAGTTTCTAAAGATTGCGAAATTCAGGTAGCAGGAAATTCCTTCCCTCCCTCCCTTCCTCCATCCC
>NW_025381482.1:0-7198 GCF_016433145.1 Gracilinanus agilis | reverse complement strand
TCTCTCTCTCTCTCTCTCTCTCTCTCTCTCTCTCTCTCTCTCTCTCACACACACACACACACACACACACACACACACACACACATTTCCCAGAAATCTTAGTGGTTTCAAACTTTTAATACCAGAAAATCACATTAAGACTTTTGCGATACTCTGAAGGTACATATATGTGTATATGAGCTCAAATGTATGTGCAATTCGGTCAGTTAAGTTTATATTTTTGACAACTTTTTTTTTAAATGAAAGCTAACACATACAAAAACCTTAAGATTTAGAAAGCAGTTTAGTTATATCATCTCATTTAAGCTTCATAAAAATCCTGTGAAGTGGGAGCTTTTTTTATAGATCCATTATAGATAAGGAAACTGAGGCAAACAGTGACTTGTTCAGTGATACAGCTAATAAATATCCTAGGCAAGATTCAGACTCTGATCTTCTTGACTTTTCATTTATTAGTATGTTAGTACATTTTCCCTACTATATATTTATTTTCTCATTCTTTAGTTTTCTAGGAAAAAATGTCATATGGCACACCCATAAAAATTATTTCATAGTAAAATTAAAATGTTTTTAATTTAAACATTTAAATTTTTTAAGCTGGTGAGAAATTTGGTGTTTAGCAGACTTAGTGGAGGCAGTTCTATTTGGTAGAAAGAAGGCAGACATTCTCAGCTGCTAGGGTCATCCCCTCATTCTATCCATTCGGTATTTATTATGTATGTTCTGATTTAAAACTATTGTCTCTACCTTGAGAATAAAAGCTCCTTGAGGGCAGGGTCTATTTTGGCTTTGTCTTTCCATCTCTAGGAGGACTTAGGACAGTGCTTAGCATACTGTAAGTGCTTAATAAATGCTAGTTAATTGATGGATTGACCAGGCAACAGGAGTCCTAGTGTATGGGGTAGAGGGGCTACCCCCTGAAGTATATGTGTGGATGGACTTGTGGTCTGGCTTGTTTCCAAAGGACACACACCTAGAATAGACTGGCCACTTTAATACCGTAGGCAAATCATTTATCCCACCCCCATTTTAATTATTTAATCCATTATGTTACAGGTTTAAAGTATTTGGTCCCTAAAATTCCTTTCAATTGTTGATCAACAAGCAGCATTTTTTAACCCTTATCTTCCATTTTAGAAATGGATATTAAGTATTGGTTCCAAGGCAGAAGAGCAGGAAGGACTAGGAAACTGAGGTTAAGTGACTGGCTCAGGGACCCATAGCTAGAAAGTGCTTGAGGTGGTATTTGAACTCAGGATCTCCCTTCTCCAGGCCTGACTCTCTAACCACTGAGCCATCTATCTGCCCTAACAAGTAGCATTTATTAAGCCCTTACTATGTGCCAGGCTCCTGGTTAAGTACCAGGACAAGAGAGATAGGCAAAAACCCAGTTTCTACCCTTAATAAGGACATATTCTAATAGGGTAGAGACCACAGAAAGATAGCTTTGTTCATACAAGAGATCTACAGTGTAAACAGAAGGTTAAATCCTAAAAGAAGGTCCTGGGGGAAAGGCAAAGATACTGAGAAAGACCTTTGCAGAAGGTGGGATTTGAGCTGAGTCTTGAAGGAAACAAGGAAACCCAGAGTTTGGAGGAGCTCCATAAACCTTTCATTCACTTCTTTTTATGCAATATTTGCATTCCCGAATAATTGCATGCAAGTCAAATTTTTATGCAATAGATTTGTTTCCAAAGGGTTAATGTGGATTAACTCACATTTCAAAGATAGGGAGGAAGATACCCATTCAATAGAAACCTACAAGAAATCATTTTGTAAAGTGGAAAAAAAAACTTTTGCCAAATAATTTTGGGGGTCTGGATATATAATTTCATTTGCTTGAGGGGTTCCCAGAGCACAGACCAACAACTATTCTGCCACTTATATAGTCTTCCTCAGGAAGAGAGAGATAAAAGTGACCTAGGGTCATGCGGTTAGAATCAGAACTGGGACCCAGGCTTTCCTAAATTAGTGGCGGGCTAGTTGTCCACTCTACTACAATGCCTTTGAAACTAAGAGTGTAAACTGATTTCTTTTGTAAATTTAGATTTTAGATAATTCCACTGAGGCGAGATATAACTGTAAGAGATATAAGAAATCCTATATCTGTTTATTGCCATATTGCCTAAATTTTTATTTCAAGTCAAGTTAAACACTCAGTTCTTCTAGGGAGAAATATTTAAATCAGAATCATAAAAAAAAAGGTTTTATAGCTAAAAGGACCATAAATATATTTTAGTCCAAATCCTTATTTTTGCACATATTCTTACTCTTTCTAAAGGTTCTAAACTGTGTGTACTTTGTAACCCCTAAAATAACTACTATTCTAGAATCCAAAGAGATTAAAGAAAGGGAAAGAAATGAAAGAAAGAGGAAAAGAACCCCACATGCACAAAACTACTTAGAGCACCTCATTTTGTTGGGCCAAAGGACTAGACACTAAGGAAGTGCCCCTCACTTGGGGAATGGCTGAAAAAATTCTGTATATTTATGCCATGTAACAGTAAGAAATGATGAAAAGAGCATTTTAGAGGAACTTGAGTTGACTTGTATGAACTGATGCATAGCAAAGTAAGAAGAACCAGGAGAATATAGTCATTTTAAAGACAAACTTTGAAAGATTTAAGAACTCTGATCAGTGCAATGACCAACCATGATTCCAGAGAACCCTTTATGAAATATATTATCCACCTCTTGACCAAAGAGGTGATGGACTCAGGGTAAAAATGAAACATCTATTTTTTGCACATGACCATTTTAGAAATTTTGTTTTGCTTGACTATGAGTAATTCTCATGAAAATTTGTCTTTTTTTTTTTAATGGGGAGGTAGGAGGGAGATAAAATATTTTTAATTGAAAATATTTAATTTAATTTTTAAAAAAGGAAAACAAAGGCCTAAACAGTTGATATTACACATCTAAGGTCACAATTGCCAATAAGTGGCAGAAAGTCAGAATCCAAGGGGCCCCAGCTTATTCCTTATTGTACTATACCAGGCTGCTCTTCAAGGTGGTGACATGTTTATTTGAACAATGAAGAAAAAGAAGGCAGCTAGGTGGCTCAGAGGATAGAGAGTCAGGATAAAAGTCAGAGGACCTGGGTTCAGATTTGACTTCAGATACTTCCTAGTTATAAGACGCTGGGGAAGTCACTTAACCTTTATTGTCTAGCCCTTAATGTTCTTCTGCCTTGGAACCAATACACAACATTGCTTCTAAGATGAAATGTAAGATTTTTTTAATATTAATTTTTTAGTTTAATGAAATGTAATTTTTCAAATAAAGAAAAAGCAAAAAGTTAGCACTGAAACCCACTTAACACAAACTAGGATGACATTTCTCAATATAGCAAAGTTGGCTTCCTAAAATCGCAGCCTCCCTTATGTTTGAAAGAACAACTGTCTTGGTTGTATTGTCTTTAAGAATTCAAAGGTCTGTCATGTTTTTCCACTAGGTCTTAGGATCATAGAGACAGAAGGTGCCTCTGAAACCATCTAGTACAGCTCATATATTTTACACATGGGGAAACTGAGGCCTGGAGAGGTTGAATGGCTTGCCTACAGTTACACAGGTAGGGGATTCCTAGATCCTTGGACTTCAGGGATTGCTCTTTCTACTGTGCTATGATGTCTCCCTAACTCTCTTCTTGCTTTTTTTTTTTTTTAACCCTTACTTGAATAAATATTGCATATTGGTTCCAAGGCAGACGAGCGATAAGAGTTGGGTAATGGAGGTTAAGTGACTCACCCAGGGTTACACATCTAGGAAGTGTCTGAGGCTAGATTTGAACCCAGGACCTTCCTTCTCTAGGCCTGGCTCTCAATCCATGGAGTCACTTAGTTTCCCCCTTCTCCTGTTGCTTTTTTAAACTTGCTCTCTCTTTCACCAATGAAAATTTGATATTGTAAATGTATTGGGAATTCTCCTGCTCCCTAAAAATGTTTGATACTGCAGATTCTTACAGCAGACCAAATAACTTGGAAATCACTAGAGATCATCTTTTCTTCTTGCAGAGACAAGAATGCCGTCTCTAGAGAGAAAAAGGATTGTTTTCCCCATTAACCCAGTGGTCATCTGATAGCATATTTCTAGCCATACCACTTGCATCTCAGTTTGTGACTACTACAGAATGACAGTGAGTATTTAAAGGACTGCACTGATGTGTCAGCGTCTTGTGTCCATCAGGAACATGCGAAAGAATTCCTCATATCTTCAATCATTGGTTCTTTAAGGCTAAGGCTCAAGAGTAAATTTTAACAGTGGGTTCAGAATTCCCCTTGAATGTTTGTAATTAACTTTTCAATTAAGATGGGCTTTTAAAAGTCGCCTGCAGTTAGCCATTGGTTTGATAAAAATGAGACTTCATTTGTAGCAGGATCTGCTATCATCTTGCATCTAGCTGGACCAAGAGTATAAACTTTAGTAAATCAGCTAAAATGGAAGTCTCCTGTTTTGGACAAGGAGTTTTGGGGTTGCAACCATCTTCGGCATGCAATATCTAAACAATTCAGCTCTTAGAAGAAATAAAACTGCCAAAATATAACCCAAATTCAGGCTGCTTTTCCATGACGTAGATAACAATACTATATCCCCCACCACAGAGAAAATAACCTTTCGGATATGTGGTAGAGAAATCGGATTGGGTTTGCTTGCTTATAAGAATTCCCAAACTACCTGGTGGTATGAGGGGACTGAATTTGGAGTCAGAAGACCTCAGTTTGACTGCTACTTTGAGACACTGGACAGATCTCTTAACTTCTCTTGGCATTAGTTTGTAAAAAGAAGATAAGGGCATTGAGGTGGTACAGTGGATACTAGCGCTGACCTGGAGCTAGGAAGGTTCATCTTCTTGAGTTCAAATGTGGCAGAAATGGCAAAACACTCCAGTGTCTTTACCAAGAAAACCCCAAATGCAGTCATGAAGAGTCAGGCATGACTGACTAAACAATAATAAAATGAAGGTACTGGATGAGATGACCCCTTTCCAGCTCTGGATCTATGTTCCCATAAGCACTGTCCTCACATGGATAGTGGATTACATCAGCCTTACGGAAAAGGAGCATCTATTCCTTGACTGATTATGGCATAGTGTATGCAGGTATGATTAAAAACGCCCATGAGTGGCTTTTTTAGGTATTTAATGTTTCTGCTCTTTTGTGGCTGGCTGGGGGTTCTTTTTTTTTTTTTTTTTAAGAGCAGAATTACCTTTGATGTGCCTTTCAGCCAAACATCCCTAAACGAAAGGATTACAGGATTAAGAGAAAGAGAATGGTTACATGTCTGGACACATAGTCAGATTTATGTGTGATCTACTAATTCTGTTACTATTTATCTATTTTCTTCATTTTACATTAAGCTGGGAACATCTTTGGAGGAAGATATGATGTTAGTGGTTCCCAGGGCCATCTACCCCAAAGTATCTAAAATACATTCCCCCATTAAACTTTTTCCTTAAATTAGACTGTGAACTCCTTGAAAGTAGGGTGTTTTTTTTTTTTGGCCAAAATTAGCAAAAATTTGGTTTGTTATAGAATAGTATTTTTTGAAAGTCAACTTGCAAGAAAAGCCTAAATGGAATCACAAGAGTTAGACACAACCAAGTCTAGGTTATATAGTTAAAAGAAACAAGTTTTTTGCCTTTCATTGTATCTCCAACTTTTATCTGGAACATATTATTATTTAGTCATTTCAGTCTTATCTGACTCTTCCTAACTCTAATTGGGTTTGTTTGCTTGTTTGTTGGGGTTTTTATGGCAGAGATACTGGGGTAGTTTGCCATTTCTTTCTCCAGCTTATTCCATAGAAGTACAAACTGAGGCAAACAGGGTGAAATGACTTGCCTAGGGTCTCACAACTAGTGTCATATTTGAACTCAGAGTCTTTCTGACCCCAGGTACTTCACTGTATTCACTCCAGTTTTATAGATGAGTAAAAACAGAAGTCTGGGAAGACCAAGGAGCTTCCACAAGGTCCCACAGGTAGTGGCAGAAATAGTTTTGAATCCCATTTCTTCAACTCCAGAGGTGGTGCTCTTCATACTGTACAGGCTGACTCCACTGTGGTGGTTTGCAATAGTCATCTCCCATAGGATCATTGCGACTTTCTTAAAAAAAAGTCCTTTGCTTCCAAGTTCCCTCTTCTGGTCTCACAGGGGGTCTGGGAGCCTTATAAAACTGATAGTCTGTCTACTATGCTAAAGAAACTAATACACTCTAAAAACTTCCTCTAACTCTGGACTATTTCTTAAATTTGACGTACTCTTGCCCCAGTGGCCTCTCCCTCTGATTGGCTGTCTCTTCCTCGACCCTCTATTTTAAGAAGGAAGTCTGGGTCTTGTCTTCATTCTTCTCCAGAATCCTTTCTTTATTACGGTACTTGACTCTAACAAAGATCTGTTCCTGAAACCTTTATCTCCCTTCTGCCTATCCTGACCCTTTTCGGCTCCATTTTAGGGGTGGCCTTATCCCATTAGAATATAATCTCTTTGAGGGCAGGGCAGAGGCACGCTCTTTCGGCTGGTGGCAGGGCTTAGCAATGACTGACATTTGTTATTTGTTGTTTCTTGCTTCTTGGCTCAAACCCTGGACTTACTTTAAAACCTAATACAAAAATAGGGATAGAGAGGGGGCAGCTAGGTGGCACACTGGATAGAAAACCAGGCCTAGAAACGGAGGTTCTGGATTCAAAATCCAGCCTCAGACACTTTCTAGCTGTATGATCCTGGGTAAGTCACATAACTAGCCTTTATCACTCTTTTTGCCTCGAAACCAGTACAGAGTATTGATTCAAGACTGGAAGGTAAGGGTTTAAAAAAAAAAAAAAAAAAAAAAAAAACAGGGATGGAGAGGGCTGCATGGAAGGGGTAAGAAGTTTTGGAAGGAAGACCTCCCTTATCCACAATCTCCTTTTCACTGCCCGAAACCAGCCTGGGAGTGCGGGCTGGCAGCACGGTGCGGTTACTGTGGCCAGCGAGGGGAGAGAGGAGAGGTGGTGGGCAGGGAAAGTTGGGCACGAGCCGACAGACAGGAGATGAGACGCCCCAGCGCAGCGGCGGTCACTGAAGCCCGCAGCAGCCAGCCACAGGGGACTCGTCCTCTTTCTGCAGCCGGGGAGAGAGGAAAGCTTAGTGGCGCTCGGGGGCTGGCCAGGTCGAGGGCGCGCAGCTGTGTCTGCACCGGGCGAGCGAAGCAGCGAGCGC
>NW_025381481.1:0-4743 GCF_016433145.1 Gracilinanus agilis | reverse complement strand
GATAGGAATTGTGTAGGGGAAAAAAATTGCCTCTGATGGAGACAGGGAATGGGAGCTGGGTGGGAAGAGGGAGGGGGCAGTCGTAAGGGGGGGGTATTATTTTTAGTTGTTTTTTTTTTTCCTTCTTATGGTTGGGGGAGGAAAAAAAAATCAAAATTCCGATCCCATCCCAGCACAAATCAATGTTTGCTCCATCACAGCATCACGGGGAAGGCAGGGCCAGGGCCAGGCAGATTTAAAGGGGCAGGAAAAGGAGAGGAGAGGGTTGGAGATAGTATGAAATGCAGGGGAGAAGGAGAGACTGTGGTGGGAGGGAGAGAAGGAGGAGGCAGAGACAGAAAGAGACAGACTCCCACCAATGCCACCAATGAGTGGGAGGAGGCAGCGAAAGGGAAGGGAAAGAGGCACAGATAGATACCCAGGGCTGGAGAACAACCCAGAGAGAGGGGTGTGGGATGAGGCAGAGAGGAGGGGAGAGGGGGAGGAAACTGAGAAGAAGATGGGGAAGCAGGAGAGAGACAGAAACCAGTGGGGGGTGGGAGGAACTCGCAAGGGTGTGTGTGTGTGTGTGTGTGTGTGTGTGTGTGTGTGTGTGTGTGTGNGTGTGTGTGTGTGTGTGTGTGTGTGTGTGTGTGTGTGTGTGTGTGTGTGTGTGTGTGTAGAAATACAAAGAAAGATATAAGGAATGTGAGCTCAGAGAGGGAAAGAGAGACAGAAGGAGACAAAAATTGGGCTGGTGAGGGATAGAGGGAGAAGGAAAGAAACAGACACAGAAGCCGAAGGCGTGACATGAGGATGGAGAGAGACAATACAGGCAGGAAGACAGAAGCAGAGACCAAATTTTAGGAGAACAAGACTGAATTGGGAATGGTTGATCACAGGGATCTCTTTTGCCTTTCAGCTCTCCAGAATGCATGCTAGGAGGGATGGGAGGGAAAAGATTTAGCCCTTTGAGCACCCTGCAAAGCTCAGAGAGAAAGCTTCAGAACATGGATGCTCAGGTCTCCTCAGTGTATCTTAATTGTTCTTCCTGAAGAGGAATAAAAGGAGAGCAGTTAGGCCTGGGTAGGAGAGTGAAGACAGAGGGGAGGTCCTGACCAGCTACCCTACCTTCTACCCTCTCCTCCTTTTCTGAAGAAGTTCAGACCTGGGGTTCTATGGTTAAAGAGAATCGTGTCTTCTCTAGGGTTTGCCACCATATGCTCTGGGGTGTGGGATGGGGTCCGGAAGAGGTGTCAGGAGGGATAAAGGTTTATGGATTATTTGGAACCACTTCTTTTCCTTCTTGACTTTCCTTTCTCTGACTACCTCCCTCCCCCAAACAAAAAACAAAAACAAAAAACCCAGACAAGTGCTTATTGTCTGTACACGATAACAGAAAGGCAGGAGCAATCAGATCTCCAGATGCAGAAAAGAATCCACAATACCAGCACATTCTTCTCCTCAGCCACTTGTTAAAAACAACCCTAGAGGGGTTCAGGAACACAGAGAAATATGTCTGTAATATAGGGTGTACACACTCACTTAGGTGTGGTCACAGACAGACAGATAGACAGATACACTCTGGCAGGCACACAGCAGATGTCACCAACCCTCACAGAAACATGATGCATCCTTAATCTACTTATGTTCAGTTCTATCTAAACCTTCTCCACATAAGGTGAGGAGGGCAATGTGTTTGCCATGCAAGCAACATGTAAAAATACAAATGTGCTTGTGAATTTATGGTTTTGGAGTCATAGAATTTTAGAATTTTAGAGCTGGAAGAGACCCCAGCCCAGGGATGTCAAATGCAGAGCTCACATGCAGCAAAACTCCTGAATGCTGCCACAACCAGATTAAAATATAATTGGGAAATAACAAATTAAATAAAAACACAACAGAACATAGATAACATTACAATTTAAAACTTTTAAGGCGATATGCTCTGGCAAGTTTCTTTCTAAATTCAATTTGAGTTTGATACCACTGCAGATGGTACATTCTTTTTTTACAGCTGAGGAAATTGAGGCTTAGGGAAGGTTGTTCGGTTTTTGTTAGCGCAGAAATTAGTCTAGAATTCAGCATTCCTAATTTCCAGGCCAGGATTTTTTCAAATCATGCCATGCTGGTACTCATATTCCTTTTCTTAAATTAAATTTTCTTTTCTTTTCAGACAAAGATCAGCTTTCTCTCCATTCAATTTCCTTCCCCCCCTTCCCACGGAGAAAGCAAGAAAAATAAAACACTCATTATAAGCATGTACAATAATTTTTTATTGACTATGTCTAAAAAAAATCTCTGTGATCTGAGTCCATCACCTATCTGTTAGAAGATGGGCAACAGTTTTCATTGTTGAGTCCTCAGGAATTGTGATTGGGTTATGTTGATCAGAATTTCCAGGTTTTCTTTTGTCAGTAACCCAAGATCCGCCTTTTTATCCCCTCTATCTATCTCTTCCCCTTCTCCAATTGAGAACAGAAGAAAAATAAAGCCCATTATTTACATGTATAGTTAATTCAAACCAATTTCCACATTGGCCATGTCCTAAAAATATTTTTTCTCTCTGCATTCTGAGTCCACCTCTTGAAAATGAATAGCATGTTTCATCATGAATCCTATGGAATTTTTGTTAATAATTACACTGATGTGAGTTCAACACAATAATGTTCCATCACATTTATGCCATAACTTGTTCATCTGTACCCCAAGTTATGGGCACTTCCTCAGATTTCCATTCTTTGCCTCCTCAAAAAGAACTATAAATATTTTTGCACATCCTCAGAATTTGTTTTGTTTACAACTACTCTTTCCCTTCATCTAGTGCCCCTCCAATTTCTCTTCCCTCCTTCTCTTCCCTCCTTCACTGCTGAGTAAATGTATTTCTGTCTATACTCAACTCTGTGTATGTGTATGTATGTGTGTGTATGTGTGTTTTCTTCTTTCTTTTGACCAATTCAGGTAAGGGCGACGTTCAAATGTCAGCTGCACCCCTTTATACCCTCCTATTAATTTGTTTAGATGTCTATTTGTGTACCCTCATTATGAGAAGTAATTTCCCTTAATCCTCCTCTCTCTTTTCTAATGCCCAACATGGTACGTACCCTTCACCCCCCATTCCTTTTCATATCACTTTCATTCTTTTCTTAACATCATCAAGATATAACAGAATGGGATGGCTAGGTGGCTCAGTGATTGACATAGGGAGAGCCAAGCCTATAGACAGAGGCTCTGGGTTCAAATATGGCCTTGGACATTGGTGCGACCCTGGGCAAATTACTTAACCTCAGTTACCTCGCCCTTATTACTCTTCTGCCTTAGAATCAGAACTTTGTATTGAAAAGTTAAAAAAAAAAAAAGCTATATTAGAACCACTCTTGGGCCTTATCTAATTGGACTCCCTTTATGAACCTTGAAAATGATAGAATTAGAGAGGACATATGAATTATTTCTCTATATTTGAATGTATACAGTTTACCTTTGTTTAGTCTTTTATCTTTGTTCATTAATGTTTACCTAATGTTTCTCTTCATGCTTGTATTTGTAATTTAAAGTTTCTCTGTAGTTCTAGTCTTTTCACCAGGAATTGTTGGAAATCCTCTATTTCATTAAAAGTCTATTCCCTCTACTCCCTGCCCAGGAGTATCCTCATCTGCAGCTCTGCTTGGTTTGAATTCCATGTTACAAGATGTTTGAGAAGTTACCCCCGTGGCAGCCCAGCTACCCCAGCTCCTAGGCTTCCAGCTTCCCTTTGGGCTTTGTCTTTCCCCATTAGATTTGTAGCAGAGTGGAGCCCCACGTGTAGTGAGGGACCCATGGATGTTGAAGGCTGTGGTGGTGTGACTTGAAGAGAGGCCAAAAAGACATCTCCAGCCTCTTCCCCTAGACCCTTCTCCAAAGGTGACTCATTCCTGACAAGAGGGGAATCAGTAGAGGCCATTTTGCTCTTCTCAGAAAGAAGAGGCACTAGGTAGAAATATATCTGTCTGCTCACGTAAAACGTAAATATTATTAGTCTAAGGGATAGAATTGGATTCTATCTAACTTCTTATTACTTTGTCATTTCTGGAGAGAAGGGGAACCCCAGGATCTATATCAAAGGCTTGACCCCTTTCCCACCCCCACCCCCCCAAAAAAAAACAGTTTCACAGGGAACACACATAGAGAATAGTAAAGAAAACCATTTATCCAAATCATAGCAAAACAGAAATCAGAGAAGGTATACATAGGAGAATACCAGACAATACAGAGTGAAGGAGTTCTTTTCCATTGGGAGTGAGGTAACTCAGGTCAACCAAAAGAGAGGATCCTGGATCGCTTCCAAAAGAAAATTCCCTTAAGTCTCTGGTGTAACAAGCTGGGAATAGGGACATGGCAGAGACTGCCAGTTCCTCTCATGTCTTTCTACAGTTTTTTCCTTCAGTTACCTGACGTAAGGTTGGCTTCTACCATCTTCTCTCACAAAGCTTTTTATACCAGAAGAATCCAAAGAAATTTGACTCTTGGAGTCCTGAAGAAGATTGGTGCTCAAATAGTTCCAAAGAGAATTGGCCCTGAAGAGTCCCAAAGGGGAACTCAAAGAGGACTCTTACTTGGAGAATCCCAAAAGAGTCCAAAAGAGACTGGTAAAGGCTGGAGTTCTCTTACCTTTCACCAACTCTATCTCACCTCTCATGGAAGTCAGGGTCTTGATCTCCACTAATAAGGAGAGAGTCCCCTACCAATGAACTTTGGGGCTGAGGTTACAGATGGTAAGCCCACTGG
>NW_025381480.1:0-9858 GCF_016433145.1 Gracilinanus agilis | reverse complement strand
TCCTTCCTTCCTCCCCTCTCCCTTCCTTCCTTCCTTCCTTCCTTCCTTTTTTTCTCCTTCCTTCCTTCCTTCCTTCCTTCCTTCCTTTTTTCCTCTCTCTTTCTGTCTTTCATATTGCACATTAAAAAAACCAACGAAACCTGCTTGATAACTATAACTTGATAACTTCCACCCTTCTTCCTTCCTTCCTTCTCTGTAACTTGGAGGCTTCTCAGATCACTGAGAGGTTTGGGTATTGCCCAGGGTCACCTAGCCAGTAGATATCAGAGGCAGGATTTGAACCCATGTCCTCCTTCCTCCAAGGCCAGCTTTCTATTTCCTCGGCCATGCTTCCACTCACGTACAAACTGATTTCAAGAGGAAGAACACACTGCCAATGGAAGAGACGAGGAAATAAAGGCCTCCAATAGGAGGAGGCAGCTGAGCTGTGCTGTGAAGGAAGGGCGGGATGCTAAGAGGCAGAGGTGAAGAAGGATGGCATGCCAGGCATACAGACCTACCCAGACAAAGGCGGGGAAGCAGGAGGTGTACTAATCTGCACCCCCTTTTGACTGGGATGGGTAGTAATGTGAGACAAGGCTGGAAAGGCAGATGGGAGCTGCTTCAGAGAAGGTTTTAAATACCAGGCTAATGAGTTTATCTCAGGGGCAATAGGGAGCCACTGAAAGCTTTTGAGGAGGGGGTGGTCTCTGCGGAAGGAATGTTACTTTGGCAGCGGGGTGGAGATGGGACTGGAGAAGAGGAAGATGAGAGACAGGAGACCAATTTCTAGCAGGTTTGCTTGTCTCCAGATACCTAGCACAGCCTGCCTCAATTTGCAGTGACCGCTGGCAGTGCCCAGTGAGTCTTTGGACGCTCTGTCTGCTCTGCAGGCCAGGCTTCGTGTAAAAATAGCCTCCCCGCTGAAATATTCATGGAGCCTCGGGGTGTGTTTGCGGCTGGGGGCTCCGTGCCTGGCGCCTCAGACACCCTGTCGACCTGTTCCTTTTCAGGGCCGCGATAGGAGCTTCCAGCAGGAAGAAGCCCCCAACACACACCAGAAGGGTGAGCTCCCAAGTGTGGCCTCGGGGCCTCCCGTCCTCTCCTGCCTGGGTCCCTGGGGCCATCACAGGCCTGCGGGACTGGCCTGGTGTGTTCACAAGGCCCATCTGCTCTGCTCCAGAAGGAGCTGCATTATAGATGTGGGCTGGGGAGGGCCAGAGCAGCCCTGGCACCTGCTGCCTGCCCGGGCCCTGGCCCTCTCCACAGTCCTCTCCCTCCTCCCCCAGAGGTACCTCTCACGGCTCCTGGAACGTTTCCCACGGCTGGCCTCTGATTCATGGGGACCAGAAGAAGCCCAAGGAGTCGGGGTGGGAAAGCCAGGGATGACAATGCTGTCTGGCCTGGTGTGGGCACCATCTGGAAGTGGGAGGCAAAAGAACATGGAGGCCAGAGGCAAAAGACCTGGGTTCGAATTCTAGCTTGGCCCTTCACTACCAGGAGAACTTTGGGCAGGTCCCTTCAATTCAGTGAGACTCCACAAGGATTGATTAAACCCCTACTATGTGCTAGGTGCTGTGGGTACAAAGGCAAAAAGGAAAAACAGCCCTGGCTCTCAACAAGCCTGCATTCTACTGTGCCTCAGTTTCCCTCTCTGTAGAGTAAGGAGTCAGCTCACTGATCGCTGAGGTTCCGGGGTGGACTGGCTTCCCTAAAGCCCCGTGAGATCAGTAGTGCAGAAGTGCCGAGGGTCAAGGAGGCCGGCTCCTCCAGGACCCACAGCAACACGATGCAATGCCTGCCCCTGCCTCCCCTCCCCATCCCTTGGGAGCCCCATCCAGATATTCCCAGAGTCCTTTGGGACAGCCAGACCTTCCCCATCACCGGCTGTGCCCGAGGCAGAGGAGGGAGGAGGAACCCCGGGGCAGCCACCTCCGTCCTCCAGGAGTTCCACCAGGCCCCACCATCCTGTCTCTGGCTGCCCCCCATTCGGGGTCTGCTTGAGGGAGGCAGAACCCCAGTGCAAGTCGGGAGGAGAACAAAGGCCCCTTGTACGCCAGCCCCAGAGGGACTGATGGGAGCGCGCCTGCTTTTCCACGCTTCGTGCCCTTCTGCAGTCGGTGCCCACCTCCTCTTACTCAGCCGTCTTACCTTTTCAACCCATCGCTTGGCTCAGAATAAAAGGCTCGGCACGGCCCAGCCCAGCAGAGTCCTACGAGACCAGAGCCCATCCCAGGGGCGCTCACAGGGGCTCTCAGTGCCAGGCTCCTGGGCTGGAAGGATTGAATTGGCAGCCACGCCTCACCGTGAGTGAGGCAGCCCGGGGAACTCTGCGTGTCCCGATGTCTCCAGCCTCGGGAGGGAGAACGTTAGCAGACACCCTCGAGTTTGTCTGGGGCCTCTGTTTGCCCGTCTGTAAAAAGGAGGCGGCATCGAAGGCTGCTCCGTCCCAGGGGCCGCCCATCCCAGCGTTAACTTCCTGGGTCCTAAGACTGTGGCGAGGGTCAGAAGGGACGCGAGGGATCACTGCCCCCAGTGCCCTTACCTTATTATTATGGTTTTAAACCCTTCCCTTCTTGGTGTCAATTTGAAGACAGAAGAGGCCAAGAGGGAGGCAATTAGTATTAGGTGACTCACCCAGGGCCATCCAGCTAGGAAGTGTCTGAGGCCAGATTTGAACCCGGGACCTCCCAACTCCAGGCTTGGCATTTTACCTACTAGGCCGCCTTGCTGCCCCTACCTCATTATTTTTTTTTAACCCTTCCCTTCTGACTTGAGGGCTCCCCTAATCCAATCCCCTTAAATTATTATTATTATTATTATTATTATTATTATTATTATTATTATTATTATTANTTATTATTATTATTATTATTATTATTATTATTATTATTATTATTATTATTATTATTAAAACCATTCCCTCCTTAGTATCTATTTGAAAACAGAAGAATAGCCAGGGCCAGGCAATTGGGTAAAGTGACTTGCCCAGAGTCACCCAGCTAGGAAGTGTCTGACAACACTTTTGAACCCAGGTCCCTTTTACTTTATCTGTATTAGAGCCACCGTATTCTGGGTTCAGCATTGATTCTGAGCCAGACAAGGGGTCCTCCGAGGTCTTCACCCCCACCCATACTCCCAGGGCAGCCCAAAATATGCTTTTGGTGTCCTTTGGGCTGAGCTGAAGAAGGTGGGATTTAACAGGGACACAAGGCGGGTCTTCCAGTTTCCAAGCACAAACAGGCACGATAGGGCAGGAGGCAGGAGGTCTGGCCAAAATCTGGGGGGTTTCGTGGCCCACAAGCTCAGGGAGCACCAGCGACCTGCTAGCCCGGGATTTCCAGCTGCCCAAGTTAGTGCCCGCGGGGTGAGAGGTGGTGCTCCCCTCTCGAGGTGGTACAGAGTGCCGGGCCTGGAGTGTGGAGGACTTGGGTTCTTCCTAGTGGGGTGACCCTGGGCAAGTCCCCTCGCCCTCACGCCGAGCCCTTGCCGGTCTTCTCTCTTGGAACTGATGCCGAGTCAGAAGGGAAGCGTTTACACAAAGGAGGGAGGTGGCTGGGCGCTTGGCAGGGGGTACCCACTTGTCTGGGCTCGTGGGCTGGAGATGGTGCCCTCCCGGCGCCCCCAGCCCCGGCGCTCCTCGTCCCGCTCCATCAGGCGGCTCCCCGTGTGGGCGTGATTTGAGGGGTGTCGGGAAGGCACCGCCCCACCCCACACAGCTCCCTCTGGGCAGGCTGGGGCCTGACTGCACCCCCCCACCCCGACCCCTGGCAGACCTCTTCCACCTGCCAGCCCCCAGGACTGCCAGATGCTGAGTCTGTTTCTGGGGTGGAGCAGGCGGCTGGAGATGGCGCCCAAAGTAAACAGACAAGGCGGGCCTCTTACGTGGGGGCGACTTCTGTGGCCAGGAAGAGATGCCATTTCTGCAATCAGGCGTCCCCGGGCTAGCCCAGGCGCTGGGACAGGACGAGGCCTGGGGCGGCGTTTGGGGAATCGGATCCTCTGAGAGCCGGAGCCCAGCAGGAAGGAGGCTGGCCTGGGGCTGCCCCCGGCAGAGCTGGCTCGGCCCTGGCACTCCTCGCTCTGTTTGTTCTCGGGACTCAGACCGCAAGGGATCGGGTTTGGGGCGGGTCAGTGTGAGGAGCCGAAGTGGAAAAAGCCGGGAAAGGAGACCCAAATGGTAACCGTCTCTGTAGACAGCAAAGAGAGCCAGGGCAGCGGTGGGAAGCCGAAGCCCAGGGCTGGCCCGAGGCCCAGACAGCAGCAGGCCGAGGCCCAAGGCCGCCTAACGAGCCCCTCGTTTCTCTTTTGATCAGATCCAGCCTGGAGAAGCTGCCTCAGAAGCAGAGCCCGGGGGCTTGGACGTGGCTCTCCCCCAGGACCCTGGTAAGCCCCATGACATCCTTCTCTTTGAACGAGAGCACCCGGCCCAAGGACAGACCGCAGGGCTCCAAAGAAGAAATGCGAACCATCAACAACCGCATGAAAAATGGCTCCCCAAAGCGAAGAGTAAGATGGATCTAGGCTGGAAGGGCTCTGAGCTTTTGACCCACCCCCAGCCAATAAGCCAGGATTCAGTTCCTTTTTTTTAATCCCTTACTTTCTTAGTAACAACTCCAAGACAGAAGGGAAAGAGTGAGGCAAATGGGGTTAAGTGACTTGCCCAGGGTCACCCAGCTAGACCGTGTCTGAGGCCAGATTTGAACTCAAGTCCCCTCATCTCCAAGCCTGGTGCTCTATCCACTGAGCCACCTAGCTGCCCTGATTCAATTCCTTTCAACAAAGGGTGACAGAATCCTAAGTCTAGACCTAGAAAGAACTTCACGGACCATCTTATACCTCTAACTCCTCTTTTTCCAACACTCGAAACTAAGGCCAAGAAAGGTTAATCAACTTTACCAACATTACCCCTGGAGTAAGAGCCAGGGGTGGGACAAGAAGGGCTAGTCAATGGGGGTTAAGTGACTTGCCCAGGGTCACCCAGCTAGGAAGTGTCTGAGGCCACATTTGAACCCAGGACCTCCCGTCTCTGGGTCTGACTCTCCATCCACTGAGCCACTCAGCTGCCCCCAAGTCCAAATATTCTGGAAAATACTTTAGAATTACACAAGAAAAGTCATAAACCCGTTCCTCCTTTTCAGTCTAGCAGTCACAATATCAGGCATTCATGGCAGGACTTTTTATGGAAGTAAAAAATGGGGAATGAAGTGGGTGTCCGTCAATTAGAGAATGGACAAACAAGTTGTGGGACACAAATGTCATAGAATATTATGGCTCCTTAGTAGTGTGACCCTGGGCAAGTCATTTAACCCCTATTGCCTAGCCCTTACAGCTCTTCTGCCTTGGAACCAATATCGTATTGATTCTAAGATGGAAGAGAAGGTTTTAAAAAGCAATAGTCATATTTTGGCCCCAGAAGAAATGGGGATGCGAGGAATTCAAGAGAAGACCCTCTACAACGGTCCTAATAATGTCGAGGGAAGAAACACTCACGTCCTGCCCCGCTCCGATGAGTTGCAGTGACTTGTTTTTGTTTTTTTTTTTTCATTCCAGAAAAATAAAAAGGAAGCACTTCCCTCTTTTTGGTAGAGACGCAGGGGATTATGGGTGCAGATTGTTGTAAATTTTGACCGACACAGTTGTTGGGTTTTGCCCAAATTCTTCTGTTATGAGGGAGAACTGACGGGGGGATGGTAAATCGGGAGATGATTCTGAGACAGAAAACAATCATAAAAATCCAAGTTATTCATTGCACGTGGCGGAAGGGAACCATCCTGAGGACGGAGCCTGCCTCAAGGGGCAAAGGGAGCGAAGCCCACCTTGCTGCCTCCTTTCTATCAATGAAATCCGTGCCACTGCTTCCTTCTGCTGGGCTGCTTGATTCCTAGTTTGGTCTCTTTTCTTCCTGCCCATTGCTGGGGGTGGGCCATCTCCTTTTATCTTTCGTCTTGGAATCCATCTTGTGTAATGGTTCTAAGGCAAAAGAGCAGTAAAGGCCAGGCAATGGGGATTAAGGGACTTGCCCAGGGTCACCCAGCTAGGAAGTGTCTGAGGCCAGATTGGAACCCAGGACCTGCCATCTCCGTGCCTGGCTCTCCATCCACTGAGCCACCCAGCTGCTCCCAGTGGGCCACCTTCAAAGCTTCCCCCCACCCCAACCCCAGGGGCTGCCATCTGAGCTTAGCGACCTTCTGCCCCAGCTTGGACTGACATTTTGGAGGAGATGCCCTTGACCAAGCATATGTTTTTGAGCAGACACTCTTGCCCTTGGAAGATGCCCGCACAAGCCTCCTTAGTCAACGTGGCATCCTGAGCTCACAGGCCTGGACGGACTGAGCTCAGGCTCACTTTCTCTTTGCCCAGTCTCTCCTGGAACTAACGGTCTTTGCTTGGCTTGGCTTCAGGTGCCCTGGAGGAGTCTGGATCTACCCTGGCAGACCCAAAGGCGTGCCCGCCTCAGCCAAGCAGTCCACCTTCTCCCAAGGAGCCCCCCAAGCAAGAACATGCTGGATTTTTTGGCTTTCTGAGGTAAGAAGGGCATCTCTATTCCCCTTCCACTAAACGAGAGTCCTATCCCAACTCAAGAGCCTTCGGTATTATGGAAAGCATCCTAGAAATGGAACTTAGATCTGAAGCCTCAAAATAATCTTCCTAATATGCCTGCTATTCCAATCCCATCACTCTTACCCAAAGACTTTCAGTGGCTCCCTATTGCCAACCAAAGAAGGCAGAGACTCCTTAGCTTAGTCTCCTCCATGACAGTGCAGAGCCTGTTCCCTTTTTTTCATGCTGATCCCTTCATATGTTCTTTTAAAAATTTTTAAGAGACTTCATTTTCCCCATTCCATCTAATAACAACTTCCCCCAAGTTTTCTGAAGTTAGAGATTCCAAATTATCTCCCTCCATCCCTTGTCTCCCGCCTCCTAGGGATGGTAAGTGATTTGACCTGGCGTATACGTGTGTGATCATACAAAAACCTTCAAGTGTTCTTCATTCCCATCAGACTGGAGTCCCACCATCCTTCTGCTTGCTTGGGTGCTGGCCTCTGCTCCCTTCAGCCCCTGGGTCTAGCAGGGCTTCTCCTCCATCCATCTCCAGGTCCTGTGCTCCCCAGAGCCTCACCAAGCCTTCCTTTTCTTCTTCCCCCTCCCCAGATTTCTTCTGGTCCTGACCTCGCTCTCCTTTATTCACAATCATATTTCCCTGGAATTAGACTGCTGGCTCCCCAAAGGCAGGGTTCCCAGGATTTCCCATGCTGCTTTGCACACAGTAGGATCTTTAAAATCCAGAGAGCCCGAAAGCCTTGATGCAGTTTTAAACTGTCTTTGTTGGGTGGATAAATGATTGTTGGAATTGGAGTCAGGGGACCTGGATTCGAATCTCACTCCTGTCCCTTATTAGCTGTACGATGTGAGCACATCGTATTCCCATGCTAGGCCTCCCTTAAGTCTCCTGGTCTGTAACAGGATTGGCTTAGAAGGGCGCTTACGTCTTTTTTGGCTCTTAATTGCACATGGATAACTCTGATGACTGAACGCTGAGTCCTCTCCTGACTCGCCTGCCTCCTTTCAGCCAGCTGACCTCCCACCTCCCTCCCAAGCCCGGGGCTCCCTGAGGCTTCACAGAGCAGGATGCCGAGCTGACCTCTGCGCCTCTCAGCCCCTCTGCTGTCCCCACTGGGCAAACCATCAATGGCTTTCCTGTGTTGACTCCCTTTGACTCTTCCTCAGAGCCCTGAATTCTGGAACAAAGACAGACCCAAATCTGGGTGCCTTGCAGGAGAGGCCGGGGGAGTGGAGAGGCCTTTCTTGGGAGTCTGGATAGTGTTCTTGTTTTAAACCCTTACTTTCCGGCTTAGTAACAGCTCTGAAGACAGAGGAGCAAGAGCGAGGCCGATAGTGTTGAGTGACTTGTCCAGAGTCATCCAGTTCAGAAGTGGCAGAGGCTAGATATGAGCCTAGCTCCCAACTCCAGGCCCCCTGGCTGCCTGTATACGGGGAATATCCTTCTGAGGACCTGAGCTTGAGTCCCGCCTCCATCCCTCGGCCTGTGGGCCTCAGCCCCTTCTCTCTCATCCACTCAGATGGCCTCGAAGGCCCCCTCCCAGCCCAGGTCTATTATTGCCATGAATTTCTCTTCTCTTTTCCTTCTAGCTCCCTCTTCCCATTCAGCCTCTTCAGCAGGAGGGGCAGCCAGTGAGCCTGGTGGAGGACCGCCTGGCCGGGGTCTCAGCCCTGCTCCCGGGGCCGGAGGGAGGAGAAGGCCGAGGGCTCGCCGGAGCAGCCGCACGTGTCTCCCCACTTGTCCTTGGCATCCCCATGTTTGTTCCGGGTCGGGAGGCGGGCAGATGAATGAAGAAATTTGTTCCTTTCTGGTGCTCCTCGAGGAGGTTTTTACTGCCCTGAGAGGCAGTCGGGGGTCTCTCGTCTCTGGTGCTCAGGGTTCAACCACACATTATTGATGAAGAATTAGTGACTGAACTACTAAGTAAAAGGAGTAAAAGGAGGGAGGGAGGGAGGGAGGGAGGGGGACGAGCCTCCCCCAGGCTCTGCTCCGTCTGGCCTGCAGGATCCCCCCATCTTGCCTTCTTCCCCGGGGCTCTGAGAGAGGGTCTCCCCACCCCCCAGACCAGGCCTGGCCTTTTATCCAAGCAGAGGGTCATGGAACTCCCACAGGGGGCATTCCTTCCACTTAGGCCACCCATCGGCTCACATGCCACTAGCATGGTCTAAGCATTAAGCCCACAATCACAGAGACTACGTTGGGGGAGGACTTGAACACAGGTCTTCCTGCCCCTAAGGCCAAGCCCCTGTCCTAGTCTAGGCCTTCCTGCCTCTTAGGGGCCTTGGCTTTTCTTTGGGAAATGCATTCTTAGTGTGTAGGTCACCCAGCTTGTCCCCCAGGGTGGGGACCACTTGGCAGCCCATCCCCCCCAACTGTCTGACCACCAGCCTTTCCTTGCCTTGGGTTCAAATCCCACCTCTGTCCTTTCTCCTGTGGGCCTCAGTTTCCCCCTCGGAGGCAGAGAGTGTCGGTGTGAGTCCTGATTCTGTCACTTAGTGACCAGAGGTTCCCTCTCAGGCCTCAGGCGTCCCCCCGAGCTATAAAAGCTCGACCTGGGTGTTCCCTGGTGGTTGCCCAGAAAGGGCTTTGCCTGGTGGAGGCGGCATTCGTCGCCCCTCTGGCGTTTCTCCTGTTGGGCATTAGGGGGTTGGTGCTGGATGGTGCCTGGCCTCGGGACCATCGTGCAGACAAGGCGGATGCTGCAGCTCGCTCCAAGGAAGTTTTGGGGGCCCCGGGCTCTGCCTGCTTCCTTGGGCCGTCCTAGCAGGCACATCTCTGCCCAGACATCCAGGAGGCAGCCTGGGGAGAAGGACGCGGGCCAGAGCCGGGTCGCCCCCTCAGCACTCTCAGCTCCACGCCCTGGGGGGCCCCTTTCCTCTGTCCGGGATGCTGGGCTCCGAGCCCCTTTCATGGGGAGTTCCTCCCAGGAGGCTGAGGGGAGGAGGGAGGCGGGAAGCCTGCCGGCGGGAGGGTGTGGCCCCAAAGCCAGGGAGGGATAAAAGCCGCATCGCGGCCCCATTCCAGAGACCCACTGAGGAAGGCTGCAGCCCCCAGACGGCTCCTGGGAATGGTGAGACGCCCCGGGGCCGAGCGGGCGCCAGAAGGGCCGGGGATGGCCGAGGGAGCTGGGTGTGGGCAGAACTGGGGGGCGCGTAGAGCCCACGAGCCTTCCCCCCGGCTCTTTCAGAAGTCCGCGGCCATGGCAGTGCCCAGCACTTGGCTCGTCCCCCTGCTGCTCCTGGCGGCGGCCGAGGCGCAGGGCCCCGAGGCCGGGCTCCCCGAGGCCGGGCGCCCCGAGGCCGGGCTCCCCGGCT
>NW_025381479.1:0-3795 GCF_016433145.1 Gracilinanus agilis | reverse complement strand
CTCTCTCTCTCTCTCTCTCTTTCTCTCTCTCTCTTTCTCTCTCTCTCTCTCTCTCTCTCAGTATATGCACAGTCCTTTGCCAATAGTTCCAAATTAGCATCCAAATTCTTAAAGGAAAAGTTGAATGAGTTATGGGAGAATATAAACAATTAATATACAGCAAAATTAGGTAAGTCTAACCAAAAAATAAACAAGGAAAAACCCTAAAGAGATTGTGAGAATTTATTTTTCATTTACTGGATTAATTCTTGTATTAGGGCCCTGAAATAGAAAGGCTTCAATTTCTATAATTATAGAGAATCAGTGAGTTAGGTATTGGACTTCAAATACTATTTAGACTACAGATTTTTGCATTTTCTTTGTCCTCAGGAATATGTTCCTTTCACAAATTCTGACTAACTATGTTTTATAATGCTTCTTTCCCTGTATATGTGACAGCCATGACAACCTTCACCTATTGCTTTGAGGAAGGGCTGGACTACTTTCTAACTAGCTATTTACTAATTAGAAATGTCTTGGAATTTTCAAGGGAGGGGTTGAATAATGAGCTCCTAAAACTATTTATAGATTGGCATTGAGATCTATTAGGGTCTTTGGTCATTGAGAAGGCCAATGACCTCTGACTTTATTAGTTAAAGTGCTAGTCTTATAAAAAAAAACTGATATTCTTACCTATAAACAGTCTCAAAATAATTTTAATCATGACAAGAAGAATAGAATTTTAGGTCAGTTAGATATGGTATACTTCTGGAAAAAATTGAATAGGAGTAGAAAGGAATATAACTTTTTCTCAGTGGCACATGACACCTTTACAAAAATTGACCATGTGGTAGGGCATAAAAAGCTCACAAGCAAATGCAGAAAAGCAGAAATATTAAATGCATCCTTTCCAGATCACAATGCAATAAAAACTACATTCGATAAGAAGCTATGGAAAAATAGATTAAAAACTAAGTAGAAACTAAATAATCTAATTCTAAAGAATGAGTGGGTCAAAGAACAAATCATAGAAAAAATAAATAATTTCATTAAAAATGATAACAATTGGGGGCAGCTGGGTAGCTCAGTGGAGTGAGAGTCAGGCCTAGAGACNCTCTTCCACCTATGAGACAATACACCGAAGTACAAGGGTTAAAAAAAAAAAAATTTAACTTTTATATCTCTATCTCAATTTCCCTTTGAGCATATGTGTTTTTCCATATGAATCATAAAAGATGCAATATTACATAGATCTAATCTTAGACATGAATATATAATTCTTAAATCAATGAACAAGGCGATGACAAATCAAAGAACTGATTTTCCCTAGTCAACTTGATAAGGAGTTGAGACAAGTAATAGTCACAAATTCAGAACAGTAAAATTAAAACAATAAGGTCATTTGTACTTGCTTCCCATTATAATAGTTTAGAGTTGATTGATGATGATAATAATAAACTCCATTATAAAATATTTACAGTTCTGCCTTGGTCAGAGAAATTTTTTTATGAAAGAAGGTCATGGCTATAACATATTAGGCTTGCTCTCAGGTGTAAGTCTAAAGTCAGTGACTGGTCTATCAGGGCTGATTTCAGGTAAAAATCATAGATACCACTTTGGAACAACTCCATTATTCATATTTATAAGGTATCATAGCCAGGCTCAGAATAAATCACATGAGAAACATACCTGTTCAGAAAGCAAATGCCGTAATAGGAAAACTGAGTCAAAAGGTTCCTGTCATTATCTTCAAAAGGCTTTCTTCTCAACTTTGCCAAGTATTTACATCTAGATGTACAATTTCTGAGATCATGCTGCCTTTGAACAACTTCTGGTATTTCCCATGAATGGTGGATTACTAGTTTAACATTAATTCAAAGAGTTATTTCTGAATGCAAAACTCAAAGCAAATATAATTACAGTTCTATCTCACACAGTATACACCAAAAATTTGTCCAATCTGCAATGAAAACAACTGAGGAAGAGCTCTTAGCCAAGAACTATTTATTAAAGGGACTTGACCCCCTTCAATAAATAGGACCACAGATCTTCCTCACAAGTTGAGATCTCTCTTTCTCCAGGGCAGGGTTTTAAAATACTTGTTACCTAGATTACACAAAGTAAAATATAAAATCACATTGTTGCATAGACTTATACTGTGACTTTCTAGAAAGGATGGGCAAGACAAGAATCATCTCTACTGACTTAAAGTTGGGAATCTCAGAAGGACATATAGATTAAGAAAAAGAGGGCAAGAAGATAAAACTGATGGGGGAGAAATAGTAAAATTTCTTTATATTAACAAATTAGAGATTAAGAGAAAGATAAGGGAGGTAGTCATAGAAGGGCAAATAGATTAACAAATAGGAGAAGATGGGGAAGAGAAAAGAAAGGGAGTTTTAAAGGGCATGGGAAGAAAATAAAGATGGGATGGAAGAAGGGGCAGGTATTAGGGAAGGAGTGGTTAGAGGAAAATTAGATTTTTGAATAAGATAAGTAATGATTTAGATTTCTGAATAAGATAAAAAGAGAGACAATGAAAGAAAAACAGTGAAGAAGAATAGAATGGCTGGTGAGAAATATAAAACAAATAACTATAACTTTGAATGTGAATGGAATTAATTTACCCATAAAATGGAAAAGGATGGCAGAATGAATTAAAAATCAAAACCCAACAATATGTTGTTTAAAGAAACAAATTTTAAAATGAGAGGCGCACCCAGAATAAAAATCAAGGGATGAATGGATATCATAATAATTCCGCTGACAAAAAAAAAAAAGCTGGGATAGCAAGTAATTATCTCAGTCAAGTTTAGAGCAGAAACAGATCTACTTAAAAGAGACAAACAGAATGAAGGATTGTCAATACTAAAAATACATGCACCAAATGTTATAGCATCCAGATTTTAAAAAAGAAAAGCTAAAGGAGTTACAGATGGAAATAGATAGCAAAACCCATAATAGTGGGAAATTAAAATCTTCCCTTTTCAGAACTAGGTAAATCTAACAAAAAAAAATAGAAAAGAAGTTAAGGAGAGAAATAAAATTTTAGATAAGGTATATATGATAAAAATCTGGAGAGAATTATATGGGGACAGAAAGGAATATACTTTTTTCTCAGAGATACATGGTTCTTTTACAAAAATTGACCACATATTAAGATGCAAAAATTTTATAATTAAATGCAGAAAAGAAGAAATATTAAGTGCATCCTTTTCAGATCATATTGCAATAAAAAGTATGTTTAATAAAGGACAACCATAAAAAAACAGAATAAAAATTAATTGGAGACTAACAATCTTAAAGAATGAGTAGATTAAAGAACAAGTCATAGAAAAAATAATGAATTTTATTAAAGAAAATTCTAAAAATGAAATGATATACCAAAACTCATAGAATACTGCAAAAGCTGTAATTGGAGGAAAATGTATATCTCTAAATACTTGTGTTAATAAAATAGAGAAAGAACAGATAAAAAAATTGAGCATACAATTTAAAAAAATTAGAAAGATCAAATTAAAAACCCCAATTAAATTAAAATAAAAAGTTCTACGAATGTGCACTCTGGAAAAAAAAAATTTAATTAAAAAAAACTCCCCAAGAAACCTGATAGTAAAGTTATGCCATGCCTAAGGGGAACTTCATGAATATCCCACAAAGGGGAGAAAAAGACTTCCTAGAATCAGAAATTATGAGTTACCCTCTACTACATTCTAAGCTTGATCACACTTTATCCTAGACTTTCAATATATTGGTGGGAGAATGTATCACAGACTTTTGGGGTATGTTTTATATCAAGTCAACTTGATATACCAC
>NW_025381478.1:0-5288 GCF_016433145.1 Gracilinanus agilis | reverse complement strand
ATTATAATTTGTAACATTAAATAATAATATAATAATATAAAATATAATTATAACAAAGAAATTCTCATTTCTCTCTCTGGTGGTGGACATATACAAGTCATTCTTTAAACAATATTTCTGTTGCTGGCATATGTAATGTTCTCTTGGTTCTGCTCCTTTCACCCTTTATAATTTCATGGAGGTTTTTCCATGTTTTCTTTTTAAAATCCTTTACCTCTGTCTTAGGCCACATTATTATAAAGCTCAAATGAGATAAAAGTATGTAAAGCATCGTATTCATGCAAACTGCTATTATCATTATTGTTATTGTTATTATTATTATTACTTCCTTTAAGTGCTATAGAAATGAGAGCCATTCTTCTCTATTACCTTCTTGAAGAGCTGAACCCAGTAACCCAGAGACAGATTGTGGATTTAAGGAAATTAAACCACCCACTCCACCCAGAGGAAAGTTCCACTCGAACTTGGCCAATCTTCTGCCATGATGACCTCATGATCTTCCATCTTCTCTAGGAGTATCAGAAAAGAGGAAATTCGGGAGTCACTGGCAATATTAGTCAGAGGAAAGTCACCTGGAGTTGCTCAATGGCTAAAATATGTCAAGCACTAAGAAATTGTTCTGCCTTCATCTGATGTCAAGCAGATGTCAGTGATGACTGGGTGGCACCTTCTCCTCAGAGATACCTTGTTGTCCTACCAATTAGCAGCATATTCCACTCACTACATCACTAATTATACTTAGGCAGGGTGGGAGGAAGGCAGGGCAGCAAAACTATCTCCTTCTAGAAGCAGAGAATGTTAGAACAAGAAGGAACCTGGGAGATCATGAACCTACCCAACCCCCTCATTTGACAGATCAGGAAACTGAGGCCCAGAGAGATGATAATGATTAACTCAAGATTACACAGCTCTCTGGCGTCAGACCTAAAATTAGAACCCAGGACTCATGACTCCCCATCAGGTGCTATTTCCACTACATCATGTTGCCTTGTCACCTTAAAAAAACTTTTCCCAGCTCATGGTCACTGATGCATCGCGGGTGAACTCCCTTCTTCACATATTAATTTGTTGATTCTGACGTAGACAAGAGTGCTTAGTCAATGGAACAAGATGGTAGAAGGAAGGAGGTAGTGTGTGGTTGTAATGTCCAAGGGGAACCAGACATTGAACTGGAAGGAGGCTTAGACTCCATCTTCGCTTACTTCATAGTCAAATCAGTATGACCCCTAACAACATCCTAGGCAGACTCACATGATTGATATTTGAAGATAATCAACTTCTGGTCAGTTTGAGCTGTTCAGAGGTGTTTTCTCACATCGAGGCTGAATCTGCCTCTTGGGAAATTCTCAGACTCACAGAATTTGAAAGGTGGAACGTATCTCTGCAAGGCATCTCTCTAGTTCACTCCACACCAGAAAGGAGTCTCCACTATAATGCTCAATAATTAGGGATCCAAACCTTGGAGCTCAAAGAAGGGGAAACACTCCCCCTCTGGAGTTTTGTTTTGGTTTTTTTTTCCCCCACTTTGGAGCAACTCTCCTGGCTAGGAAGTTTTTCCTGAGGTCAAACCTAAATGTAGTTCTTTGAAAGTTTTACCCATCACTCCTGGCTTGACTCTTGGGGTGAAGTCCACTCTCTCTTCTAGTACATGACAGACCTTCAAGTATATTTGATATCTCTTCAAATACAAAGCAAATATTATTGAATGTTAGAGGTAAATGGAACCTTGCAGATTATCTAGTTCAACTCTACCCATTTTACAGATAAGAAAATCAAGATCCAGAGAAATTTAATGACATCCAGTGTTATAAGGAGGTGAGTATCAAGGGCCAAGATTCAAATTCTTGTCTTCCAATTCCGTATCTAGTAATCATCCTACTATAACTATCCTGTTTCTGGTTTCCTCTCTTTTCCTACCAGAATCCCAAGGCATCCAGGTAGATAGTGGTTCTACTGTAAAATAGGAAGGCCTGATTTATAGTAGCCATTAACTATAAAGTTGAGGAGGTGTTATAGTGGATAGAGCTCTGATCCTGAAGTCAGGAAGGTCTGAGTTCAAATCCTATCTCAAATACTATGTGACCCAGAGCAAATGAATCACAAACCTCTGTCTCCGGTTCTTCATCTGTAAAATGGGGATTATAAATAGCACTTACTGCCCAGGCTTGTTATAAGGATCAAGTGAGAAAATATTTATTAAAGCACTTTCCAATCCTTAAAGGGCTATATAAATGCCAGCGATTACTTTCTAAATACTCTCCCTCCAAGTTCCTAACTTAGCGCTTGGCACACAGCTGCTTAATAAATCTTGGTTGAATGAACAAACAAACCTTTTCCGAGCACCCATCGTGTACAAGGACCTCTGATGGGTGTGGAGAACAGAATCTAAGACCAAGTTCCTGACTTTAAGAACATTACAATCTGTCTGGAGAGTCAAGACAGATAAATAGATATATAAAGAGTTAGACAATACAAGTGTAACCTGGGCTGGGCTGGTCATTACCTTCTCTGGTAACATGGAGGTGGGTGTCCTCAAGGGGACTTGGGGTATGGCCAGCCCAGGAGAATGTCCTGCCTTCTAGGGCTTCATTGCTAGGATTTCTGCTTTGTGGGAATCACTTCTGGCATCTGAATCTGAAGACAAACACCAGAACAGAAACCAGAACTCCCCGATGCATTTCTTAGAGCCCAGGGCCAAAGAGAGGTAGCAGGGGAGGAATGACCCTCCCCTTCTCGACTGGTTCCATTTATGGCATCCACAGTAGACATAGAAGATGGGAGTTGCCCAAAAGATGGCGGAAAGAGGAGATGACCCAAAAGAAAGTCCAAAAAAGGGTCAAAAAGCTCAGTCTTGAATTTTTAAAAAAAAAGACAGGCTGAAATCAAAGGAGGCCACACCCACTTCCACGGTAAAGGATGAAGAGGTTTCTATTTTAGATATTATGGACATATTCCAAAGGCCCTTTCAAAGGTGCCTCCTTGTTACCCAATTGAACATGTCAAGACCAATCTGGGTTACACAAGGGTTGCTTGTGTAACCCAAAGGAGGCATATAGGACAAGCTCCAGGAGCAGTAATTGGGTTCTACAAAATGGAGCAGAATAATATAAATGCAGGGAAATGTTGGTTTGAGAAGACCTTCCTAAACTGAAGAATGAGGTAGAAGGAATCTAGTTTTCCCTACACATGAGTGAATTGAATAAAGCTAAAAAAATAAAAAATAAATAAAAAAAGAAAGATGGCGGCCAATGAAGACAATCCTTTGTAATAAGCCTATCAATAAGGGCCAGATAAGTTACCAGAAATCCAACCTGGAGCTCTGAAAGAATTAAATTTCTTTCATTCTCTCATTTATCTATCTAATTAAGAGGATTTGGGGAACTAGCAAAGTTAAAATATCTTAATAAAATGCAGGCATCTAGATAGCCATCTGTTGAGCATCAGTTCATGTTAGATAGACCCCAAACTAGAAGTCAGGGGCCCTGGCACCTGGGGTTGGACTCTTTCTACTCTGGGCCCAAAGTCTGCCCACTTGCTCCCTTCCACGTCCTATGGGTCAGTCAGTGAAACATTCAGTTTACCGAAGAATACAGGCTGAGATTAGCAGCAAAGAGAAGCAAATCTGAAAAGAGAAGATGAGACTTAAGGACAAGGTCTTGGGGCAGCCAAGTGGCTCAGTGGATGGAGCACCAAACCTAGATATGGGAGGTCCTGGATTCAAATCAGACCTCAACAAAAATGAATAATATGGAAATATGTTTTGAGGGATAAAATATGTATAACCTAGTAGAATTGCTTGTCAACTCTGGAAGGGGAGAGGGAAGAAGAGAGGGAGACAAACATGAATCATGTAACTTTGGGAGACATGTGTAAATTTGTTATTGGAATAAAATAAAGATAAATTTAAAAAATGAAAATTAAAAAAAAAACATTAGTAATAAAAAAAAGTCTGACCTCAGATACTTCTTAGCTGTGTGACCTTGAGCAAGTCACTCAAACCCCCATTGTCCCAACCTTACTGATCTTCTGCCTTAGAAGGTAAGAATTTGGGAGCAGCTGGGTAGCTCAGTAGATTGAGAGACAGGCCTAGACAATAGAGGTCCTAAATTCAAATCTGGCCTCAGACACTTCCCAGCTGTGTGACCCTGGGCAAGTCACTTAACCCCCATTGCCTAGCCTTTACCACTCTTCTGCCTTGGAGCCAATACACAATATTGACTCCAAGATGGAAGGTGAGGGTTTTCATGAAAAGCTAAAATAAACAAACAAATAAATAAATAAAAAAACAAACAGACAGATAGATAGATAAATGAATGAATAAATAAATAAAAGCTAAGAATTTAAATGGGGGAAAAAAATCAAGGCCTCTATCAGGAGATTCTGTGGCTGAACCCCTATCTAGGTGAGGACTCTGATCTCCTGCCATGGATTTGATATGGAAGATTACTCTGTTTGTCTTTTCTCAGCAGTTTCCAAGTTTGGACTCTTCTAACCCCGCCAAACTGGATTTAGTTTCTATTTTGCCCCATACTTTCAATCAGCTTTTGAATAGAACTAATAAGACTGGGCTCACTTGGGATTTGGTTTCAGAGTCTGTTCCTACCCCTTTAAAAACACCCCAACTCAGAATTTGGAAGGTCCAAATCTGTTTTTCTTTTTTCCTGGCAAGGTTGTAATTCATTTGAAACCAATAACTCAACAGAATTTCTTAGCTTCAGTGGGACTAGAGAATTGTCTGATACCTGAATAGTCCCAAATTCAGAGAGATGACTGTGGGGTTAAGACAGAGTCCTCATTAATGCTGGACCTAGCCCAAGTCCCCTCTCCTCCATGAAGCTTCCCATAATCCCCTTATCTAGAAGACCTCAAAATGCTCTCAGATACTAAGTAGGAAAGACTGAAGAACAGAGAAAAGAAAAGGAAACTTCAGGGAACCCTAGTCCTGATCAGGAAGAAGAGGAGCACTTCACAGGGTTATAACCTCTTCACTGATTGAGTTGAAATGGCCCCCAAAAAGACTCATTTTGTCTCAGGAACTAGCTGGCCAGCCAGTTTTAGCCTCTATTATCCCATCAAGCTATCAGCCTCTACCTCTCCTCCTTTTCTCAGTCAAACTCCTAGAAAAACCTGTCTCTACTCATTTCCCGCATGCCCTCTCCTCTCACTCATGCCTCAGCCCTTTGTAATTGAACTTTCAACCTAATCACTTAACTGAATCTGCTCTATCCAAAAGAAACAATGATCTCTCTCTCTCTCTCTCTCTCTCTCTCTCTCTCTCTCTCTCTCTC
>NW_025381477.1:1748-3582 GCF_016433145.1 Gracilinanus agilis | reverse complement strand
TAGAGAAATGTTATGTATAATTCTCTGTAGTGAAGTCTATTTACTATTATAGTATTCACTATTATAGTAATCAGAAGAATAATTCACAGGGTGAGGGTGGAACACTAAATAATCTAAGATGGCATGGGGGATGGGAAAGAGGGAGTGAATAGCATGGGACACCAAGAGAAACTTGAGTGAATAAGAAAAATAGTATATTCTATTACACACAAAGAGGGCATGGGAGGGAGAGTGGACAAATACTATTATAAGAAGGAGAGGAAGAGAGCATTAAGAGGTAATAATCAAACCTTACTCTCAGAGTAATCAACCCGGAGAGGGAAGGGTAGCTATACTATCCATTGGGAAATAAAACTCTTATCTAACCCTTCTGAGAAAGTTAGAAGGGATAAAACAAGGGGAGCAGGGGATTGGGGAGGTCAAAAAAAAGGGAGGGGAGAAGAGAGAGGGAATTCATAAGGCCTTTAAAAACAAAAAGAGGGTGGAAAATAAGGGAGGGGGTAGAAAGGGAAGTTAATCAAGGGAAGGGATAAGGGATAGGGGCTCAATAGAAAACCACTGGATTAAAAGTAAAAAGTATAAGAAAAAAGGGGTTAGGAATAGGGGAGGATTCGAAAATGTCAGCAAATGCACAACTGATGATTATAACTCTGAATGTGAATGGGATGAACTCGCTCATAAAACAGAAGCAAATAGCAGAGTGGATTAGAAACCAAAGTCCCACCATATGTTGTCTACAAGAAACACATATGAGGAGAGCGGACATACACAAGTTTAAGGTTTAGGGCTTGAGCAAAATCTTTTGGGCGTCAAATGAGAAAAAGAAGGCAGGAGTGGCTATTATGATTTCTGACAAAGCCAAAGTCAAAATAGATATGATTAAAAAAGACAGGGAAGGTCATTACATCCTTATTAAAGGCAGTATAAACAATGAGGAAATAACACTGCTCAATATGTGTGCACCAAGTGGCATAGCATCCAAATTCATAAAGGAGAAACTGGCAGAGCTCAAGAAGGAAATAGATAGTAAAACCATACTAGTGGGAGATCTAAATATTCCTCTGTCAGATCTAGATAAATCAAACCAAAAAATAAATAAGAAAGACGTAAGAGAGGTGAATGAAGTCCTAGAAAAATTAGATTTAATCAATATGTGGAGAAAAATAAATAGGGATAAAAAGGAATACACCTTCTTTTCAGCAGCACATGGCACATTAACAAAGATTGACCATGTCATAGGGCATAGAATCATTGCAAACAAATGCAAAAGAGCAGAAATAATAAATGTAACCTTCTCAGATCATAATGCAATAAAAATAATAATTAGTAAGGGCACCTGGACAGGAAAATCAAAAACTAATTGGAAATTAAATAATATGATTCTCCAAAACCAATTTGTCAAAGAAGGAATCATAGAAACAATCAATAATTTCATTGAAGAAAATGACAATGATGAGACATCCTACCAAACTCTGTGGGATGTGGCCAAAGCAGTACTCAGGGGGAAATTTATATCCTGAGTGCATATATTAACAAATTAAGGAGGGCAGAGATCAATGAATTGGGCATGCAACTCAAAAAATTAGAAAGCGAGCAAATTAAAAATCCCCAGATGAAAACTAAATTAGAAATACTAAAAACCAAGGGAGAAATTAATAAAATCGAAAGTAAAAGAACTATTGAATTAATAAATAAGACTAGAAGCTGGTACTTTGAAAAAACAGATAAAATAGACAAATTACTGGTCAATCTAATCAAAAAAAGGAAAGAAGAAAACCAAATTGATAGTATCAAAGATGAAAAGGGAGACCTCACCTCTAATGAAGGGGAAATT
>NW_025381477.1:888-1707 GCF_016433145.1 Gracilinanus agilis | reverse complement strand
TGAAAAGGGAGACCTCACCTCTAATGAAGGGGAAATTAAGGCAATCATTAAAAACTATTTTGCCCAATTATATGGCAATAAATATAACAATTTAGGAGATATGGATGAATATTTACAAAAATATAAACTGCCTAGATTAACAGCAGAAGAAATAGAATACCTAAATAATCCCATATCAGAAAAAGAAATTGAACAAGCCATCAAAGAACTCCCTAAGAAAAAATCGCCAGGGCCTGATGGATTCACAAGTGAATTCTATCAGACATTCAAAGAGCAACTAATCCCAATACTATACAAATTATTTGATATGATAAGCAAAGAAGGAGTCCTACCAAATTCCTTTTATGACACAAATATGGTACTGATTCCAAAGCCAGGGAGATCAAAAACAGAGAAAGAAAACTACAGACCAATCTCCCTAATGAACATAGATGCAAAAATCTTAAATAGAATACTAGCAAAGAGACTCCAGCAAGTAATTAAGAAGATCATCCACCATGATCAGGTGGGATTTATACCAGGAATGCAAGGTTGGTTCAACATTAGGAAAACCATCCACATAATTGACCATATCAACAGTCTAACAAACAAAAATCACATGATTATCTCAATAGATGCTGAAAAAGCCTTTGACAAAATACAGCATCCATTCCTATTGAAAACACTGAAAAGTATAGGAATAGAAGGACCTTTCCTAAAAATAATAAACAGTATATACCTAAAACCATCAACAAACATCATATGCAATGGGGATAAATTAGAAGCCTTCCCAATAAGATCAGGAGTAAAACAAGGATGCCCATTATCACCTCTATTATT
>NW_025381477.1:392-797 GCF_016433145.1 Gracilinanus agilis | reverse complement strand
TCACATGATCATCTCAATAGATGCTGAAAAAGCCTTTGACAAAATACAGCATCCATTCCTATTGAAAACACTGAAAAGTATAGGAATAGAAGGACCTTTCCTAAAAATAATAAACAGTAAATACCTAAAACCATCAACAAACATCATATACAATGGGGATAAATTAGAAGCCTTCCCAATAAGATCAGGAGTAACACAAGGATGCCCATTATCACCTCTATTATTCAACATAGTACTAGAAACACTAGCAGTTGCAATTAGAGAAGAAAAAGAAATTGAAGGTATCAAAATAGGCAAGGAGGAGACTAAGCTATCACTCTTTGCAGATGATATGATGGTCTACTTAAAAAATCCTAGAGAATCAACTAAGAAGCTTGTAGAAATAATCAACAACTTTAGCAAAGT
>NW_025381477.1:0-292 GCF_016433145.1 Gracilinanus agilis | reverse complement strand
TACTAGAAACACTAGCAGTTGCAATTAGAGAAGAAAAAGAAATTGAAGGTATCAAAATAGGCAAAGAGAAGACTAAACTTTCATTCTTTGCATATGATATGATGGTCTACTGAAAAAATCCTAGAGAATCAACTAAGAAGCTTTTAGAAATAATCAACAACTTTAGCAAAGTTGCAGGATACAAAATAAATGCACATAAATCATCAGCATTTCTATACATTTCCAACACACTAGAGCAGCAAGAAGTAGAAAGAGAAACACCATTTAAAATCACCCTAGACAATATAAAATA
>NW_025381476.1:0-7470 GCF_016433145.1 Gracilinanus agilis | reverse complement strand
GAAGGAGGGAGGAGGGAGGAGGGAGGAAGGGAGAGAGGGGGGAGAGAGAGAGAAATGGAGACAGACAGACAGACAGACAGAGAGACAGAGAGCGCTTAGCACAGTGCCTGGCACACAGTAGACATCATATTCTTCTTCCCTTAACATCAAGGTTGACCTGATAATCTCGACATTAACCACTAGATTCTGGCTAATGTCTGCATCCAGCGAAGAAGAAAGTGACTAATTGGTTTGTAATTGACCTTCCGGAAATATCTGAAGATCTGATAATTACCGATCCCAAATGGTGCTTCTGCTGGTAATCATGTGTTGGTTCTAATGAGAGAGGACACTGACGCAGCCTTCGGGGAGGGCGACACTGACCCGCTGATCTTGACGTTAGCCAATGTCTGGAATCCTAACAGATGCTTCCGTACATAAGACAATGTCACCTTTCGCCTGTGTTTGGGTGCCACGGACCATATACAAAATACAGTCGCATATGGGGGAAACAAGTACAGTCTCATCCACATACTGACCTAGTTATGATTCTGATTGATAGGATTTGCTCTCTTGGCAAGAATTTCCCACAAGGAACAAGTGAAAACATTCAATGCTGTTCAGTACATCAAACCCTACACATCATCAACTACATTAGTAAACCATGTTTTAAACATTAAAAAATATATCCTTTTAATGGCTCATAGACACACATGGTCTTCTTGGCCCATATTGATTTAAATATTGTAAGCTTAAAGCCACTTTACAACTTCTATTAGAAGCTACCTTGAAGTATTTCTCCCCAATCAAAAATGAGGCTGGAGGGGGCAGTTGGGTGGCTCAGTGGATTGAGAGCCAGACCTAGAGACAGGAGGTCCTGGGTTCAAATCTGGCCTCAGACACTTCCTAGCTGTGTGACCCTGGGCAAGTCACTTAACCCCAATTGCCTAGTCCTTACCGCTCTTTTGCCTTGGAACTAGTACAGAGTATTTAAAAAAAAATGAGGCTGGAAGTATGTTCTGCCTCTGAGACATGTTAGTGCCCTAATAAAGCTACTCTTCAAAATTGTAAGTTGTAAAGAAGTTGTCAACCTACATCGGTGCAGGGCATTTCCTCCTGGGGACGAACTCGCTAAACCACCAAAGTCACAAATCTAGTCCTTGATGCTATCCCTAGCCCTAAAATAATGAGATCCAAGGCCAGTCTTGAGTTTTAGTCCTCTATAGCTGATTTCCTAGTCAGTGGGTCAACAAGTGTCTATCAAGGATTTACTTTGTGCCAAGCACTTTGCTAAGAGCTGGGGAGGCAAAAAAAGGCAAGAATATAATTCCTGCCCTCAAACGGCTTCCATTCTAATGGAGGAGACAACATGAAAATATTTCTACACCACCAAGAGCCACACAGTGTAAATGTAAAGTAAGCTTTGGGATGGGACTGAGAAAGTCTTCTAATCTCTCTGGGCCAACAAGCCATTTCTCTATAAAATTGTGGAGTTAGACAGCCTTACCATTAAGCCCTTTCCATGTCTTGAATTCTATCCTCTTGAATATAATGTGGCAAATGTCAAGTTAATAGATATATGATTAAATCTTAGTTATTTTGTGACATTCTTGGGAGATCCAGAAGCCCCTTCTTCCCTATCTTCTAGTCCAGTGGTTCCCAAACTTTTTGGCCTACCACCCCCTTTCCAGAAAAAATATGACTTAGTGCCCCCTGTCACATACTATCACCGCCCCCTTACAGTTATTCACCACCTTCAAATGCACTAGCCATCACCGCTCCACTGGACTGCTGCAGCATCCACCAGGGGGTGGTGGCGCCCACTTTGGGAATCACTGTTCTAGTCTATACTCTGAGGGAAGATGTAGAGGAAAAGAGAGAAGGAAAGAGGAAGGGAGACAGAAAAAGAGAGATCATCAGAGAGACAGAGACAGAGAGGGGATGAGGAGGAAGAGAGAGAGAGAGAGAATGAGAGAGAGAGAGAGAGAGAGAGAGAGAGAGAGAGAGAGAGAGAGAGAGAGANGAGAGAGAGAGAGAGAGAGAGAGAGAGAGAGAGAGAGAGAGAGAGAGAGAGAAGAGGAGTTAGAGAGGGAAAGAGAATCTGTGCACCTGGCTCTATTCCAAAGCTAAATAAAATATCAGGGCAGTTTTTATTATCTGCTGTGAGGCGTTATCTGTACCTCTCATCTCCTCTTCCTGTGGGGAGATGTGGGTAAGGAAAGGAAGTCAGGCTTACAAACAACCCAAACCAGACTTTCCATATACTGCTCTTTTGGCTCACCCAACCAGATCACTACTGTGAATGTCTGTCTTGGCCAGATGTTTGTACTTGAAATCCCAGCTGCTTCAGCTACCCAAGGTGAAGTCCCTGTGCCTCAACCTTTCCTAATTGATTACTTCCATGAAGGTGGCACTCCTCTGTAAAACAAAGGGGATCGGGCTGCTTGGCCTCTAAGGTCATTTTCTGATCTAGGTCTAGGATCCCCCTGATATAATGCCTAGAGTAGTCAGAAGATATGAGCAGCTAGGGGGCGCAGTGGAAAGAGTGGCAGGCTTGCTGTCAGGAAAATTCATCTTCCTGAGTTCAAATCCAGCCTCAGAAGCTTATTGACTGTGTGACCCTCAGCGAGTCACTTAATTCTAGTTGCCTCAGTTTCCTCATCTGTAAATTGAGCTGGAAAAGAAAATGACAAATCACTCCAGGATCTTTGCCAAGAAAACCCCAAATGGGGTCCTAAAGAGTTGGATATGACTGAACAAAAGAAGTCGTGGGATTCAAAAGAAGTTTGGAGAAAGCATACTATATCACACCAGAGAGAAGGGGAAATTCTGAATCTTAAAATAACAGAAAAAAATTATCAAAAATTGTTTCTATATGCAACTACAATAATTAATTAATTTTTTAAAAGTTTGGTGGAGGGGAGGGGGAGATGTTGAGAAGTCCAGATTTAGGGCACAAAATGAGAAGAGAAAGAGACAGGAAGAAGCATGATGTCCCCTCAAACTTGGGGGTCAGTGAGGAGATGACTGAAGTACAGGTTTGTGCCAGGGAGGAACCAAAGACATGGCACATGGTGCATGTGAAGGAGCACTGAGCTTGGAGTCTGAGAACTTGAGTTCAGATCCCAGCTGTACCATTCACTCACTAGCTCCTCTGGGCCTCAGTTTCCTTGTTTGTAAAAATAGGTAGTTGGCCCCTAACTGTAGGAGCCTACAAAGTTGTCTAAGCCCAGAGGTGAGGGATACCTGGGTGTTCAGTTAAATAGCTTAGACAGGCCACAGGAAGCCACTGAAGATTCTGGGGGTTGGGAGAAGTGAGCCCCAACTGCTCATGACTAGAGGGTGAGTAAATCAGTCCTCGCCAGTCTCCTTTGTTCTATCTAGCTGGTTCCCGGGCTACATAACTGACCACGCTTTGCTTATTGCACTCTGCTTTCGCCTTCCACTGGGACAACAGGCAGGACTCTGGGCAGGTACCCTGCCATCTGTCCAGCCACTGTTTGTCTGTGCTAACACCCATGTCCTTCCATTTCCTCTTCTTGCTTGTGTGTGTGTGTTTTGTGTAATCATATCAGCTTTACTATTGCTCTGGAAAAGACATGATGATTGGCTGGCCAATGACTCCACTCACAAGCTCTATTACCCCTAAAGCTCCCTTCCCCCACCACCACTCTCTGCTATACTCCCCACAACACCTCTCCCGTTTGAATATAAGCTCCTTGAGGGCAGGAACTGTCTCACTTTTGTCTTTGTCCTTCTGGTGCCTAGCCCAGAGCCTGACACCAAATAAATGCTTGTTGATTGATTAACAGGGTTCCTGTACTGGAGGAGCTCAGAGTCTAACTGGGGATAGCAAGGGCATCACAGGCTCTGGCAGTTTTATCCCCTATTAGGCAGAAACACAGAACCATCTGCACACTCAGAGAAGAAGCAAGAGGAGATATTTTATAACTTCCCTTTAAAAAGAAAAAAAAAAGCCCAAATCTAAAATAAAGTGTTCCCTTCAGTTCTCAGATGTATATCTCTGGGTGCAATCCACCCACGTTCCCGCTCGCTGCCCTTTCCAGAGCATGGTGGATGGGGAGGGGGAAGGGAAGATAGATGGGAGGGGGGCAGCTTTACTGAAGCTGAGACTCAACAGGGTTTGGAATCTCCTGCCCCTGCTCTGATGCCCAGAGTTCAGGGGTTAGGAGGAGGCGGGGAGCTGGAGAGAATCCTAGGCTATAAGGGATGATGGAAATGATGTGTTAAGATAAGATGATAAAGCAGTTGGGCATGAGACACAAATGTTAGCCCTCTCAGATCAAAAAGCACTTATTAAGGACTCCTTAAGAGGGCTAGACTGAGAGTACAAGTTCAAATTCTGCCTCAAACACTATCTTTGTGACCTGAGCAAGTCCCTAAACTCTCAGACTCATTATCTTCATCTGTAAAATGGGGATAATAAGAGCACTCACAAGGTTGCTTTGAATATCATGTGAGATACTACATTAAAACATTTTACAAACCTTAAAGTTATTTTATTAATATGTAATGTTAACTCCCAATTTGGGAGTCATCCTGGATTCCTCACTATCTCTCACCCCTCCCCTCCCATATCAACGGTGTAAAACCCTAACAGTTTTATCTCTGCAGCATCCCTTGTCCACTTCACCGCAGCATCTTTTATCCACTTCGCCTCCTCAGCATCCCTTGTCCACTTCGCCTCCTCAGCATCCCTTGTCCATTTCACCTCCTCAGCATCCCTTGTCCATTTCACCTCCTCAGCATCCCTTGTCCATTTCACCTCCTCAGCATCACTTGTCCATTTCACCTCCTCAGCATCCCTTATCCATTTCACCTCCGCAACATCCCTTGTCCACTTCACCTCCTCAGCATCCCTTGTCCACTTCACCTCCTCAGCATCCTTTGTCCATTTCACCTCCTCAGCATCCTTTGTCCATTTCACCTCTGCAGCATCCCTTGTCCACTTCACTTCCTTAGCATCCTTTTTCCTTTTCACTTCTACAGAATCCCTTGTCCATCTCACCATCTCAGCATCTCTCATAGATTTATTCTTTGCATCATCTCTCCAATATCGCTCCCTTTTCTCTTCTGGTATTGCTACCCTCCTGGTGTAGACCCTCATCCCTTCACCTGGTCTATTGCAATAGCTTCTGCAGGGAAGAGAGAGGGAAAGGTCTTGCCTGCCTCAAATCTCTTCCTCCTCAGTCCAACCTCCATTCGACTATCAAATTGATCTTCTGAAAGTACAGATATGATGTCACCCATATCTCTCTCCATTCAATAACAAGGTCTCTGACATATTATTTGCTCCCTATCACCTTCAGATTCAAATATAAAATTCCTTTCGGGATCCAAAGCCCTTCACAATATGCACCCCCCTCACTTTTCAGCTCTTCTTATCACACACACACACACACACACACACACACACACACACACACACACACACACACACACTACAGTCCAGTGACTGGCCTCTTGGCTATTCCTCCAACAAGACACTCCATCTATAGACCACAGGCATTTTCTCAAGCTGCCCCCGCCCCACCCACATGCCAGGAATGCTCCATATCCTTGTCTCTGCCTCTTGGTTTCTTTCAAGTCTCAACTAAGATCCTATCTTCTCCAGGAGGAAGCCTTTCATCATGTCCTTTAATTCTGGTGCCTGCTCTGTTGGATCATTTCCTATTTATCCTGTAAATAGCTTGTTTGTATATGGTGTTTGCATGTTGTCTCCTTCATTAAATTGTGAGCTCCTTGAGAGCAGGGGATGCCTTTTCCCTTTCTTTATATCCCTAGTATCTAGCACAGTGCTGGCATAGAGTAGATGCCTAGTGTTTATAGACTAGCTATCTACTTATTCATCATTTACTTAAGTTTCCCAATTTACAAAATGGTCAGAAATAAAGTTGATGTAAAAACAAAAGAGAGTAATAAAAAAAAATAATGGTCAGGATTTTCTCTGCCCTTAAGATAATCTTGCCCAGACCTAATCTATCCAATAGTTTCTTTCACTGTCCCTGCACAGTGTATTGCTTTGAAATTTTGAACTGGGTTTCCAATAGTATGGCTAGGTGGCTCTCAGTCACAGATACTTTCTTGGCCTTAGTTTTGTCATCTGTTAAATAGGGTCACAATTTGCCATACTGACCTCACTTGCTTACTGTGATACAAGTACTTACAAACTATTGAATGAGTAATTATTATGGCTGGATAAGAATGGGGATCAGTTCGAAATGAGGGGGACATTCAGGGCATCTTAACTGGCCTACTTTGAAAGCCTGACCCTTATTCGCAAAGTGTATTAGTTATTGAGGACAGAGAAGTTTGTGTATGTGTGTATGTGTGTGTGTGTGTGTGTGTGTGTGTGTGTGTGTGTGTGTGTGTGTGTGTGTGTTTTAATGAGGCTCCATTCAGATGGACTTTCTTTTTTAATCTTTATGAATCTCATGTCCAGAAAAGAGGGATGGGAGAACTTGGCTCTAGTGAGGCTGCCTTCTGGTGAACAACAAGACCAGTGAACCACCAGGAAGAGAATGTAAAATCACATCATCATAGACCTAGAGCTGGGAGGTTAACTCAAACAACCTCTTCATTTTACAGTTAAAAAAATTAAGACCCATGGAAGTTGAGTAACTTCCAGAGGTCATGCAGATAGAAAGGTGTCAGAGGTAGTCCAGTGCACACATCCCATAGGCTGAAGGTGCTATGATACCCTCCAAACATGTCCCTAAAACCAAAGCCCATCCTTTTAATACCACCAGTCTATCAGGGTGTTGTTCGGCTATAAGGTAGAGAACCCAATGATCAAAGAATTAAACATTTTAAGCTCAAAGAAGACAATAAGACACAGGAGGTGTGAGCCACATCCTTCAGTCACCAAGGAATTATGGGATGTATCATGGAATGGACTAGCCTTCTTAAGGAGATCTAAGCCATCAGAGTGAAGCCACTGGACAAACTCAGAATATGAGAAAGCTCATTTCTAGATAGGCCATGAGAATTACAGTTTTAGGAGAATAGCAAATGAAGGACAGTGTTGAAAGCCTGAAGAAGGGGCATCTCATGACAAGAGGTGAGAGCAGTGGGGGAGAAGGGAGGCAGCAGTGAAGCCTGAGGTTCTGGGTTTGAATCCTGATCAATTATTTACAACTTGAGTGATGGAGACAAGTCACTCAACCTCTTTGAGTCTATTTGTTCATCTATACAATGAAGAGGTTCAGCTAGATGATCTCTGAGGTCCCTTCCAACTCTACAGATATGGCCACATGAGCCGCTGGAAGGGATCTTGAATTATCCAACTGGGAGAAGAGGATGAGAGCAGAAGATGAGAAAAGGGCAAGAGGAGGAGGAAGGAGAAGAGAAAAGAGGAAGGGGGAGAAGGAGAAATTGAAGAAAAGAACAGGGGAAAGGGAAAAGAGAGGGAAAGGAGAAAAGGGGGAGGAGGAGGAAAGAATAGAAAAGTGAAAGGGGGAAAGAAGAAAA
>NW_025381475.1:0-2365 GCF_016433145.1 Gracilinanus agilis | reverse complement strand
TCCTCGGGGGGTGCCAGGGCGAGGCGTGATGCCGGCGCTCTCTGCCCCGTGCCCGGAGCGCGCAGGGGGCACATCTGGCCTCGCCCCCGCCAGGCGGCCCCCCCCCCCGGCCCGCTCTCCCTTCCGAGCGCTCCCTGCTTCCAGGGCTTCCGAGGCTTGGGCCCGGGTCGCTGGGGAGGTGGAGGCCGGGCTTCTTCGGGCAAAGGGGCAGCAGCGCCCCGAGCCGGGGCCCCGCGGCCTTGGGTGCTGCCCTCGTTGTGGCACACTTCCTTCCCCTTAAGGATGAGTCCTGTGGAGAGGCGGGCACGCAGGGAGGGAGGGGAGAAGTCGCCGGTCAGCAGAGCCCTGCTGGGACCATCGAGGCTTGGCTGGGCGGCGGGAGGGCCCGACCCTTCCCTTTGTCAGTTTCCAAAAGGGAGGGGGGAAGGCCCAGCCGAGCGGTCCTGGCCGAGTCACTTCATTCCTCTGAGAAATAGACAAGACCATCCTCGAGGCCCCCCCAGAGAAGATCGGGGAGGAGGAAAGGGCTTTGTTTCTGGCACACAAACAGGGGGGCTGGGCCGGCGTGGGCACGGCGACCTGCGTTTGACAGATGGAGAAACTGAGGCACGTGATAGCTCAGGGACTCCGAGACGTTGGCGCCCTCAGAGGCGGGAGCAGGAAGCTTGGCAGGGGGAGGGGGAGCCTTCGGGGTGAGCGGGTCTCTGGCCAGGTGGTAGCCGCGGGGACCTGTGGGAGCGGGGCTTGGAGAGGGAGACTTGCCCCCCTGAAAGAGCATTGCATCCGGGATCCTGCAGACAGCTTCCCCCGCGCCCAGCAGCAGCTTTTGTTCCTTGCCCCTGGCCCGGGCAGAGGGGAGGCAGCTCTTTGGGGCTCGGATGCCCGTCGGTGCCAGATCAGCAGGACCCAGGAGTCCGGGCTCCTGCCGAGGAGGGGCGTGTCTCGGTGGAGCCACTGCGCGTCAGGAGCCGGGAAGGATGGAGAGAGGGCGGGTCCCTCGGCGGCTGCCAGCCTGGGGCTTCGGGCCCTCCGTGCCCCTCCCTGGCAGCTGGGATCGTGGGAGCCACCGTCAGAAAGCCTGAACTTGGAGGCTTGGGCTGGGAAGGCAGGCTGGGGAGGAGCGGCGGTGGCAGCATCCCCAACCTGCCTGCGCCGAGAACAAAGCCTTCGCCGGGAGCCCCAGGGGAGACCCAGGGACCATTGTCTGGGGGAGAGCGGGAGGGAGGGCGGCTCTCCTAGTGGCTTCGTCCGAGCCCTTGCGCCCTTCGTGCTTCTGGCGGTGGCCAATCCGCTCTGGGGGCTCTTCTCTTCCCTGACCTTCCCCTCCTCACCGGCGGGCGCCGGGCGTCACCCCAACGGCTGCCTCCCTCCCTCCCTCCCTCCCTCCCGGGATCGGAGTGGCAGCAGCAGAAGCCCCCGAGCTCTTCCTGCCTGCAGACACCCCAGTTCTTTGGCTCCTGCGCCTGAGCCTTCCAGGCAGATGGTCACAGCTGGAGGGAGCCTTGAGGGCCTCCCCACGCCACACCCTCCCTGCACTGAGGTGGTAGGGCCCCTGGGCCTGGGGTCAGGAAGACCTGAGTTCAAATTCTGCCTCTGACAGGGCTAGCTGTAGAACCCTGGGCCAGGAGGCACTTTACCACCTCTGCCTCAGTTTCCTCAACTGTAAAATCTTTCCCCTTCCCTCCTTTCCCTCCTTCCTTCCTTTNTATATGCCTTGAAAATGAGATCTTTTTGAGAGAAACTTCCTGCAAAGATTTCTTCCTAAGTATCTGCTTCTCTTTGAATTTAGTTGCATTGGTTCTGTTGGGGGGGGGGGCAAAAATTTCTTAATTTTATATAATCAAAATTGTCCATTTTATGTTTTCTAACCTTCTCTATCACTTTCTTGGTTAGGAACTCTAGTCCTAAGTCACAGATAGGCAATTTCTTCCTTAGACTTCTAATTTGTTTATGATGCCTCCCTTTATTTCTAAGACATGGGTTCATTTTGAGCTTTTAAAATATATGAGAGGCTGGTATGTATCTGATCCTGATAGACTGCTGTCCAATTTTCCCAATGGTTTTCATCAAATAAGTTCTCACCTTAGTATTTTGAGACTTTGGGTTTATTAAATACTATGCTGCTATGTTTGGTTCTGAAGTCTTTTCTTCAGTATTTTTGTGCCTCTTTACCAATTCTCTTTTTATAATTTCCTTGCTTCACTCATTTCTTTTCTCAAATTTTCCTCTATTATGCTTTTCTTCCTTCCTTTCTTTCTTCTGTCCTTCCTTTCTTCCCTCCCTCCTTCTTTCCCTCCTTTCCCTCCCTCCCTCCCTTCCTTCCTTCCTTCCTTCCTTCCTTCCTTCCTTCTTTCCTTCCTTCCTT
>NW_025381474.1:0-7392 GCF_016433145.1 Gracilinanus agilis | reverse complement strand
TTTGTTTTATAATAATGTGTTATAATAAATAAAATTAATTTATTAATTTAATGCATAATGATTATTATATAATAATAAATAAAATAAATGGTCACAGGGCAGCAAGGTGGTCCAGTGGACAAAGAGCAGACCTGAAATCAGGAGAACTTAGGATCAAATGTGACCTCAGAAATTTCCTGGCTGTGTGATCCTGGGCAAGTCCCTTAACCCCATTTGCCTAGCCCTTACCCTTCTGTCTTAGAGTTGTTACTAAGGCAGAAAGTAAGGGATTTTTTTAAATAAAAAAATAAAAGACCAGAGGTACCCTAGGGAAGTCAGTTTGGAGAGACTCATCACACAGTAACAGTAACTCACACGTAATTCATAACACTCTTAAGACTTATTAAGTACTTTCCCCCAACTCCTCTCTGCACACGTAATAATGCCCCCATTTTGCACAAGGAGAAACTGAGACTTGGAGAGGGGAGGTAATTTAGGATTATAAGAACTGGAAGGGATGCCATCAAGTCGAACCCTTCATTTGAAAGATGAGGAAACTGAGGCACAGATGTCTACCTACATCATTTGTCCAGGGTCCTAAAATTAGTAAGGATTTTTGTTTGAACCCAGATCTTCCCAGCTCCAAATCCAGGGCTGCTCCTCAAACCAACCGACCAGATATGTTATAAGTAGACCTGGCTGAATCCTAACTCTGCACCTTCCCGGCTGTCCGGTCTTCCCCTCTCTAATCCTCCATTTAATCGGCTGTAGAATTACGAGCATGGAACTGGCTCATCGCTAAGGATCCCTCCAGCTCTGGATTTTCTAGCCGCCTCTGTAACGAGGGTCCTGTCTGGCATGTGGGGTTCTCTTCAAACAGGGAGCCGGACAGAAGGGGGGCAAACCTGCTTTCTGCCCCACCAGGGATCAGTGCCTGTCGGGGCACACTCAGCTGGCCCAGAACTTGTATTGTTCTCTTCAGGCATCCGGTGCAGGGGCTCCTGCCAAGATGTCTGACCACAGCCCACAAAAGGAGCCCCAGAAACAAGTGCCTTGTGTTAGAGAGAGGTCATCCAAGTTTGCCCACCAGATCGATGCCCTCCTAGCGAGGGAGGGCTGAGCCAAAGAAAGGCAGTGAAGTGTTTTCCTCGGTGACAAGCCAAAAGGCTGGTGAAAAGACTGCATTCTGTCCGATCCCCCAGTGCGCTGGCTCATTTCAAAGAATAACAATGATGAGTCTAATCTTTAATAAAAATTCTTTAATTAAAATAATCCATAGCTAGTCAGCTCTCAATTATTTGCCCTACTGGAGCAGGAACAGGTACATGGATAATCCAAAAACCATTTGTTTATTTGACTTTGGAATATGCCATCAAAGCATCTTTTTTTTGGGGGGGGGCAGTAGAATCATCTCCTAAACTAAAGTTTAGCTAAATCAAATGCTGAGAGACTATATGGGAGAGTCAGTGAATAGAGTACTGGACTTAGAATCTGGAAGACGAGGGTTCAAATCCTGACTCCGGATCCTGTATGACCATGAGTAAATCACTGAACTTCTGGGCGTCCCCCCACAACTCTTTCTTTCCCACATCACCGGTTTCCTGTTGGACATTTCAAACAGAATGTCCCAGAGACATATCAAGTTTGGCATGTTCAAAACAGGACTTATTTTCTTTCCAAATCTTTTCTTCGTCTAACCTTCTCTAGTTCTGTGGAGAAGACAGCTACGTGGTGAAGTAGATAGAGTGCTGGGTCTGGAGTTGGGGAGACCTGAGTTCAAATCTGTTCTCAGATACTTACTATCTGGGTGACCTTGGGCAAGTCACTTCACCCTGTTTGCCTCAGCTAGGATATTTGCCAAGGAAACCCCAAATGGGGTCTTGAAGAATCTGGCACAACTGAAACATCCAAATAACAAAATTTCTGTTGAAGATACCGCCATCTTTCCAGCATCCCAAATGGTTCTCTTCCACTCTGATGCTCCACACCCATTCTCCACGATATCCACTAGATCTCACTCTCCCTCCCTCTTTATCCAAGCAGCTGCCACATCTGGCAGTGACATCTCTCAGGCCTGACCCCTTCCCTCTCCTCACACAACCGTGACTTTAATTCAGGCACTCGTTGTGTTCTCTGTTCATTATAGCCACCACGACCTAATTGGTCTCTTTGTCTCAAGTCTCTTCTCTCTCCCATCCATACTCCATACAGTTGCCAGAATGATGTTCCTTAAGCACAGATGGGACCTAGTCATTTCCCTGTCCATTGAACGTGTCTTGAATATATAATTTGTGCACATGTATAGTCTCCCCCATAAGAACCTGCGCCCCTTGAGGGCAGAGATCATGGTTTTGTGTTTCTTTGTATCCCAAACACTTTGCACAGTACCTAGCACATAGCGTGTAGTATATGCTTCATAAATACTTCTTGTCTCATTGACCGGCTGGGGAAACTCCTGGGGCTCCCTATTAGCTCTTGAATGAAATAGAAACTCCCCTTCTTAGCCTTTTAAGTCTTTCCCAATTGAGCTCCAATCTACGTTTCCAAGCTCATTGGACATTACACCCTCTTCCCTCACTCTGCTGTCCTGCTGAACTGGCCAACTCTCTCTTTCTCATTCAAGACAACCCTCCCATTCCAGTTACTTGGTATTGGCTGCCCCCCAGGACTGGAATGCCCTTCCTCCTCACCTCTGCCTCCTAGAATCACTCTCTTTAAGATTCAACACAAGCCTTAGTTTCTGCATAGAGCCTTTTCTGACTCTATCCATCAGTTTATGCCTTCCCTCTCTATGTAATATTTAACTTTTAAAATTTATTTTTCTTTATTTATATTTAATTTTTTCTGTATATTTATATTTATTTTATTGTGTTTATTTGCATTTGTATTTATTTGTTTTATTGTATTTGTTTTCATTGTGTTTATTTATATTTATTTTATTGTATTTGTTTCATTGTGTTTATTTTTTTATTTATTAATTGTATTTGTTTTCATTGTGTTTATTTTTATTTATATTTATTTTATTGTATTTGTTTCATTGTGTTTATTTTTTTATTTATTAATTGTATTTATTTTCATTGTGTTTGTTTTATTTATATTTATTTTATTGTGTTTATTTGTATTTGTATTTGTTTTATTGTATTTATTTTTTTTATCTTTTTTTTTTTTTAAACCTTTGTACTTTGGTGTATTGGCTCCTAGGTGGAAGAGTGGTAAGGGTGGGCAATGGGGGTCAAGTGACTTGCCCAGGGTCACACAGCTGGGAAGTGGCTGAGGCCGGGTTTGAANGGAAGAGTGGTAAGGGTGGGCAATGGGGGTTAAGTGACTTGCCCAGGGTCACACAGCTGGGAAGTGGCTGAGGCCGGGTTTGAACCTAGGACCTCCCGTCTCTAGGCCTGACTCTCACTCCACTGAGCTACCCAGTTGCCCCTATTGTATTTATTTTTGTTGTTTATTTTATTTATATTTATTTTCATTGTGTTCATTTGTATTTGTATTTGTTTTATTGAATTTATTTTTGTTGTGTTTATTTTTATTTATATTTATTTTATTTCTTTTCATTGTGTTTATTTTTATTTGTATTTGTTTTATTGCATTCATTTTCATTGTGTTTATTATTTATATTTATTTTATTGTATTCATTTTCATTGTTTATTTTTATTTATTTTATTGTATTATTTTCACTGTGTTTCTATGTATTTTGTTGTGTTTATTTGTATTTGTATTATTGTATTTATTTTTGTTGTATTTATTTATATTTATTTTATTGTATTTATTTTCATTGTGTTTATTTTTATTTATCTTATTGTATTCATTTTAATTGTATTTATTTTATTATATTTTTTCATTGTGTTTCTATTTATTTTATTGTTTTGTATTTGTGTTTATATTTGTTTTATTGTATTTGTTTTTGTTGTGTTTATTTTTATTTATATTTATTTTATCATATTTATTTTCATTGTGTTTCTATTCATTTTATTGTGTTTATTTGCATTTGCATTTATATTTGTATTATTGTATTTATTTTCATTGTGCTTATTTTATTTATATTTATTTTCATTATGTTTATTTTTATTTTATTGTATTTATATTTATTTTGTTGTATTTATTTTTTGTATTTTTCTTCATTGTATTTGTACTTATTTTTATTGTATTTCTCTTTATTTTTGTTGCATTTTTATTATTTGTTTGCTTTTTTATTTTTTTTATTCTCTTCATCTGTGTATATTACATATATTATCTCCCCAAGAGAACATCAGTTCTTTAAGAGTACTAACTGTGTAACATGGACCAAGTCACCTCACTTCTCCAGAACTCAGTGTCCTGATCTGTAAAGTGGGAGACAAGGATTGGCATATCTTTCAAGGCTGACTTCCCGCTGGGACATCACCTAGCAACAGAAAGTCTTCTGGTACATGTTGCAGATGGAGAACAGAGAAAAGTTTTGGCGATCATGTTGGAGAGATAGGGCAATGTGGGATTTTAGAAGGGCTCGAATGCCAAGCGCAGGTGTTTGAAATTTACTCAAAAAAACAATAGGAACACTTCCCAGCTGTGTGACCCTGGGCAAGTCACTTGACCCCCATTGCCCACCCTTACCACTCTTCTGCCTTGGAGCCAATATACAGTATTGACTCCAAGATGGAAAATGAGGGTTAAAAAAAAAAAAACAAAACAATAGGAAGCCTGTAGTGATTTTTCAGGAGAAGAATGACAAGACCAGGCTGGTGGATAAACACGATGGTTCTGGTCATGGCCCATATGGAGGCCATCTTTATCTTTGGAGCTCTTCTAGGGCTGAGCTCTACAATAAGAGGTGCTTAATAAGGGTCTGTTAAGCGCGTGAGTGACTGAGTGAATGGCTGCCCCTTGATCAGTCTGGCCAGTTATCCTACTGGTATTCATAATGGGGGGGAAGAGGGGTGGATGGGTCGAATGCTGTGCAAATGCTGTCCAGTGTCTACTGCGCCTTCCAGCTCCTTATTAGGCCTCTGTTTCTTTAATAAAACTCATTATTGACCTTTTAATCATGAGCCCATCTAGAGTGATGTCTGCTCTCTTATTAGCGTTAGCCGCAGCGGAGGCTCGCGCTCCCTCCTGCTCAGCCCCAGGCTTCCCGGTTATGAGAAGTGGATCGCTCTGGAGGGGTGGCCTTGGTTTGGTCCCTGGCTCGGGGCCCTCTTGGGTCGCCTCCATCTCTCTGTGTCCTCTGCCCAGCGAGGGTCCTGGCTTCTTCTCTTCCCTGCGCTCTCACCTTGTAGGTTGCTGCCGTGATAAAACTGAGGAAGGCTGGCAGTGGGAAAAGAGAGGAGGAAGACAGGGGAAGAGAATCAGGCCATGGATGAGCATGAGTCACCCAATGGGAGAAATTGGAATCTCCTTCCTTGTTTGCGTTTGGGGCATGTCCTCATCCGGCCAGAATCTCAGAACAGGAGGGGAAGTCACCGTCCCGGACACCTATCTGGAACACATCCAGCAAGTGATCATCTAATCCCAAATGAGAAGGGAATCTCTGTGTCTCGGGACAATCCGTTTTACCTCTCGATACTTTAGATTATTAGGAAACTTTAACTCAAACCTAAACAGATTCTTCTCTGGAACTTCTTCTCGTTGTTCATATTTCTTCCCTCTTTGGTGGAGCAGAACAAGTCTAATCCTTCTTCCACTAATTGCTCCAAAAGCCATCATGGCGCCCAAGCTGCAAGTCTTCTCCAGTCCTATCAATAAGTCTTACTTCTTCAGTGCTCTAATCATATGTTCCATCTAGCTTATCAATAGCCTTAATTTTTAAAAAAAAAATTCTTCTGGGGCAGCTAGGTAGCACCATGGATAGAGCACCAGACCTGGAGTCAGGAAGTCCTGGGTTCAAATCCGGCCTCAGACACTTCTTAACTATGTGACCCTGGGTAAGTCACTTGACCCCCATTGCCTAGCCCTTACCACTCTTCTGCCTTAGAACCAATCTCCAGTATTGATTCTAAGATGGAAAGTAAGGGATTGAAAATAATAATAATAATAATAAAGTTCTTGTCACTGAGCTTCCTAGAATGTGGTACCTAGAACCACACTCAGAGCAGAAGACAGTAGGACTACTGGCCATTTCCTTTCTAGACATTAAGCCCCTCTCTCACCCAAGCCCAAGTTACCTTAGATTTTTTTTTAAACCCTTAACTTCTGTGTATTGGCTCCTAGGTGGAAGAGTGGTAAGGGTGGGCAATGGGGGTCAAGTGACTTGCCCAGGGTCACACAGCTGGGAAGTGTCTGAGGTCAGATTTGAACCCAGGACCTTCTGTCTCTAGACCTGGCTCTCCATCCACTGAGCTACCCAGCTGCCCCCCCCCCAAGTTACCTTAGGACAGCATTTCCCCCATCGCTCCCCCAATCATTATGAATGCCTACAGGATAATTGTCTGGACTACTTCCCTGTTGACTCAGATGCCTGGAAGTCCATAACAATTCCGAGGTCATTTTGACCAGCCCTCATTAACCACCATCTTTCAAGGATGATTCTGACTCTTCCCCGAAGGCAAGGGCATGGCGTCCCAAAATGTGCATTAAGCTTCTCACCTTTGGCCACTCTGCCCCATAAAGGTAATAACAATGATAATGGCTCATCTTATATCCCAATTTACCAGTAATGATGCATTTTACATTCATTATCTCATTCAATCTTCTTAGCAAACCCGTAAGGAGGAAAAAAATAAAGATGATGAAGATGATGATGGCAAAGATGATCCTTAAGAGGTAGTAAGCAAGGAAGGTGCTTTGTAGTACTACAGAAATAAGTCATCTTCTTCGTCACCATCATCATCATCATCATCATCCCCCCTGCTCTTTCTAGTTTCCTTTTCCTTTATCTGCCCCCATTAGAATGTCATCTCTTTGGAGGCAGCTAGATGGCTCAGAATATAGAATGCCAGGCCTGGAGACTGGAGATCCTGGGTTCAAATTTGGCCTCAGACACTTCCTAGCTGTAAGACCCTACCCAAGTCACTTAATCCCATTGACGTAGCCTTTACAGCTCTTCTGCCTTGGGACCAATACTTAGTATCCATTCTAAGACAAAAGGCAAGGGTTTAAAAAAATGCCATCCTTTAGGATAAGGGCAGCCTTCCTTTTTTGTTTGTATTTGGCATATCTAACCTAATCTCTCTAATATCTGGGGAACTCAACTGGCACTTAATAAATGCTTGTAAATTGATTGAAACAATTCACATTTCAATAGAGCATCCTAAAAGCTAATAAAGCTTAAAGCTGTCTTGAGACTTTTGGGGAACTAACCCTTGTCTAGTCCTTCAAAGTTTATTGTACACTTTGCATATATTATCTCTTTTGATTCACACAACAATGCTGTGAGCTCAATACTCTTTATTATCCCCATTTTTCATGTTAGGAAAGAGTGCCTTTGAAACC
>NW_025381473.1:0-5637 GCF_016433145.1 Gracilinanus agilis | reverse complement strand
CCCCTGCTGGGCAGGGCCCTCCGCCTCTTCAGCCTTTTAACGCCGGAGTCGCGGCCCTGTCCGTTAGGGGCTCAGCAGCCCCGCGGGGATGCCGAGATCATGGGGGGGGGGGGAGGGCTAGGCAGCGGCAGTAAAATAATGCTCCTCCCCGAGGAGGCTCCTGACTGCTATGGGTTGGGACCGTCTTCTGTTGCCCTAACTCCTCCACAGCTTGGGGGCTCGCCCCCAAATCCAGTCCCCGAGGCCAGGCTCTAAGGGATGCGCCGTTGTGACTGGAGTCAGCCTGGGCAACGGCTGCCCTGGCGCAGCTTTCCGGAGGCCGGGCCCAACTCTACTGGGGGGGAGGCCGGGATGCTCCTGCACCCTGCTTTTCTCTTCCATGCACCAGCCTGCAAGCCCTGCAGGTACCCTTCAGTTTCTATTTGCCGCTCTCCCCGACTTGCTCCTCAAGATCGTCTTTGGGAAGAGCCCTTAGCACAATGTGCAGCACCTCGTAGGCCCTGGAAAATGCTGCTTTCCTTTGCCCCAGGCCCGAGATTCCCCCAACCAAAAGTGGGCTTGCTCTGTGCCTCCCCCTCCCTGCCCAGTGCACTCCAGAAGTTCTCTAGTGCTTCTCCCATTGCACGGGAACCCCACCCCATTGACAGACTGGCCTGCCCTCAGCATCCCTGAACTCCCCCGCAGGTGCTTTCTCTCTTTGGCCCGGGCTAATAGCATTGGGCGCCCCCACCCGATCTGTGCTCCTTACAGCTCGCCAAGCTGGAGGTAAAGTGCTTTGGTACCCCGAGAGACCCGGTGGCTGGCCAAGATGAATTGTCCTTTCACCTTGACTCAGTCCTTGGGCCCCAGCTTGCATGTCATCTCCTGTAAACATCCTTCTCGCCCCAATCCTGGGCCCTTCCTGCTGGTGGAGACACTCTGGCAGATCCGAGTCCCACTTTGCAAGAGTCCAGATCAGAGCTGTGGGTTGGCTGCAACTACTCAGGAGATTCCATTGAGCCTAGGAAGGGTCAGAATAACAGGCCTCCACCAAGGGCTGGCACTAGATCCTCGAGCTCCCAGAGCGGTGAAGGCTGAGAGTCTTTGACAAACACCTCGTCTTCATTCTTGTCCCTAGGAAGAGCCTTGGCCTGGCCGCCACACTTCCCAGGCAGGGCTCCTTGGAGCCTCGAGCTTTAAAAATCAGCTTCTTGAACCGAGTGATCTCTTGATCATTCCATTCATCCAGGCTGCACTAAGTTTCTGCTGTGGAGGGCCGGGAGGGCTCTACAAACGATGCTGGTGGTTTTTTTAAAGGAGCAGAGGGCTGTATACATACACACCGAGATACTAGCTCCCTCCATACACCAAGTGCTTCTAGATGGGGGGGCGCTTGGCCATTTCCACACCAGAAAGCCCAGGAACGGCAGTTAGTACCCCCCACACCCCCTCCCATGGAGCTTCGAAATAAACATTTTCATCCTCTCTTTTCTTTGCCTTATGGATTTACAAAGATGCCCGGGACATCCATTGTGCTCCTCTTTTGGGGGGATTCTTAAATGTAGGCCCTTTGGGGTTACAAGCCGGCCCTGAAACCAGAGTACCGATGCAAGAGTGGACCAGTCTAAGCCAAGGAGCTGATCTCCTGGGAGGGTATCCAAGTAGCAATCCCACCTGTCCCGAAGGCCAAGTGAACCAAGGTTTTCCCTGGTAGTTTCTTTTAGGGAAAACCAGAGATGCTTTTGTTGAGAACTGCAGACGGCAGCTTACTTTGGAGCCTAAATTGGAAGTTCTTTTGCCGTCTGCTCACTCTGGCATTTCTGGGCCCATTCAGAGCCATATTAGACTTGAGGCAAATTGAGGCCAACCCTAGCACAGACTCCCAATTTTGGCAGGATGGGGGCAGAGTTCGAACCAGCAAGGCTCCGTCCTGTCATCATGTGCTGCTTTTAAGGTGAATTAGTCAGCCTCGGTTTTTTGGTTATTTCAACACATCAAAGACTGGAATAACATGGAGAAAATGAACTCAACCCGATTCCACAAGAACCAGTGCTTGGCCCTTAGTTGCTGTGTTAATGTTTCACTTCCAAGAATGAGGACAGAAAATGTTTACGCTTTTTGTTAAATAAGAGTTCAACAACCATTATTACACACTACCACATGCTCCAAGCAGAGAGGTGATTGGAATCTGGAAAGTTCTACAATTTTATTATTTCTTAAGCCCTCGCCTTCTGCCTTGGAATCAATACTGTGTATTTGTTTCAAGGCAGCAGAGTGGTGAGGGCTAGGCAATGGGTGCCTAAAAGTTAAGTGACTTGCCCAGGGTCACACAGCTGGGAACTGTCTGAGGCCAGAATTGAACCCAGGACCTCCCGTCTCCAGGCCTGGTTCTCTACCCGCTGAACCACACAGCTGCCCCCTACAATTTTTTTAAAAAGAAAAAAATGAAAGTCAGGTACAGTCCTGTACCTGGACTGGAAGGATGCCGAATTAAACAGGATGCAGACGTCCCGATTCCCTTTGTTCCAAAAGGCATTCGAATTTAAGATGGGGGAAATCCCCCATCAGCTACCTCTGCCATGTTTCCCTGAAATCGCCTTAGAAAATGAGCACAAGTGGAGAGCCGTTCCCCAAAGAATAATTTGAATATGAATCATTCGTCCCCCTAAAAGTCCTACCTAACCACATAGGAGGCTGCATAAAAACACCCTCCAGAGCAACTTCACTACCCAGCAGATGTGATAAAGGATGGAGATGCTCGGCTTTTAGGTTCAGAGGAAGATGGGGTTGGGAGTTGGTCCAGGTTTGTTTTGTTTTTGACCCTTGCCTTCTGGCTTGACTCCAAGGCAGAAGAGTGGTTAGGGTTAGGCAATGGGAGTCAAGTGACTTGCCCAGGGTCACAAGTGTCTGAGGTCAGATTTGAACCCAGGACCTCCTGTCTCTGGGCCTGGCTCTCAATCCACTGAGCCACCCAGCTGCCCCCAATCCAGTTTTCTAGAGCCATTTGGAAGTGTTCCTGCCTGACAAAATCATTAAACATTTATTAGGTGCCTACTACGGGGTGGGGGGGGCAGCTGGGTAAAATAGTGGTTGGACCATCAGGCTTTAGAAGTCAGGAAGACCCAGGTTCAAACCCAGTCTCTGGTACTTCTTAGCTGTGTGACCCTGAGTAAGTCACTTTACTGCCTCAGTTTCCTCATCTGCCAAATGAGCTGAAGAAGAAAGTGGCAAACCATTCCGTTATCTTTGCCAAGAAAACTCCAAAAGGAGTCAGAGTCCGACATGACTGACCCAGCTGAACAGCAACAAGGTGCTAAGCTCCAGAGATGAAAAGGAGGCCCCCAATGACAGTCCCAGCCCTCGAGTTTTCCATGAGGGTGAGGGGGCTCAATAGAGGATGATGAGGAAATAGTTCACATAGTTCATGGGCGGCCGGGGGGGGGGGGGTAGTTGGGACCTACAGGAAGCCAGAGAAGAGTACATTTTAGGTGGAAAGAGCCCAGAGTGCACACGCTGGCTGCCTGGGACAAAGAAAACAACCGAGGCACTTCCCTCAAGCATGCTTGTAACAAAGACTATTTTTTAAGCCATTTAGGAAAACTAACCCCCCCCACACACACACACACATCCATAGAAGTGGTATTTGAGCGCCANACGCTGGCTGCCTGGGACAAAGAAAACAACCGAGGCACTTCCCTCAAGCATGCTTGTAACAAAGACTATTTTTTAAGCCATTTAGGAAAACTAACCCCCCCCCACACACACACACACATCCATAGAAGTGGTATTTGAGCGCCATCCCCCCCCCATCCCCAAGGCCTTCTTCTGTCCCCAGGCCAGGGGGGGCGCCTGCCCAGCCACTCCACGGGCTTCACGGCCAGAAGCTACTTTTTTCCATTCTTTTTTTGTCCTGGGGGGGGGGGGGTCGGGGCCTTCACCTGGGCCTGCTTAGCTTCACTCTTGCATCGTTGGCCGGCATTCTCTGGGCTTCTCTCTCTTCCGCTCTGTTCCTTGGTGAAGAGTTACATTCTTGGGCTGCAGCTCGCCAGACTCCAGCCGATAAGCCTCCTCTCACTACTTTGTTTCCAGTTCGCTGCTAGGAGGCTCTTGCAGACAGTTGGCGTGTCTGGTTTCCCTTGTTTTGCCTTGAGAGTAAAGACTTTGGGGGGCCATTTTTCATGACTAGATGTCGGGGGGCCTTCTGTGAAGTTCGGTCCTATGGCAAGAGCAAAGCATCCTGCCTGCAACCCGGGAGATGAGGAGGGGACGGGAGAGGCCCCTGGGAGAAGGCAGGGCCGGCGCTGGGAGACCCTGCTCGAATCCTGGCTCTTCTGCTTAATCCCCAAGTGACCTTAGCCAAGGAGCTTAACCTCAGCTCAAGGCACTCTCCGAGGCCGCCTGGTTTGCGGGTGGGATCTGGGCCAGTCGGTCCCGGAGAGAATAGCTGGTGGGCAGAGCGCAGAGGAAGAGCACAAGTCTGCAGCTTCCTCCCTGAAGGGTGAAGGGAAAGGAAGTCAGGCTGGGACAGGGAGCGAACAGGAAGGAATTCAGAGGCCTGGAGGACCTGGAGGGGGAGCTCAAAGCCTCAAGACTGCAGCAGTTGTCACGTGGCTTTTGTTTATAAAGTGCTTCTTTCGGGACCCTCTGCAGTGGGCAGCTAAACTCCTTTTAGTTGGGGTGCTCTGGTTCCGGGCTCTGGTTCTGGGCTCTGGATCGCCTGGCTTTTAGCCTGTGGTGCCTGTTCAGCTCCTCCAACATCCTCAAAGTGGGGGGGGGGGCGGGGGACGAGGGACTCTTCAAGCCCAAAGCTTGCTTTTCCTTCCTTTCCTGGCTCTCCTGAGCACCTCCAGCCCTTCACCGCTCTGGCTCGCTCACCAGACTCTTTGTCCCCCACCGCTGCCGCCCATCGCTGGGCATAGCCCACTCAACATGGAGTCAGCCGGGGGTCTGAGCCTCCCCGCCCCCACGGCCCATGCCAGAGACCTGAGCGGCTCCTCCACCTTGCCCTTGAAGCCCTGCTCACTTCCCCAGCAAGGAGGGGCTACGAGAGCAGCTTGTCAGAAGCCGGAATTGCTCATCCTTTCCTAGTGACTAGGGGCCAGGGGAAGGCTTCCCGAAGTCTCAGCCTGGGCTGCAGGCTGTCCTGCTCTCCTTCGGTGGTTCCCCCTTGCAGCCAGAAGCTGTTTCTGTCTCTAGAGCCCCATTTTGGTGGCCCTTCCTTACTGTACCATTCTCATGCCAGTGAGGTGGCTCTGGGGGTTTTCTCCCCCAGGAAGGGAAGGGAAGAAGCTTTTTTTTTTCTTAGCACTCTCTTGTGTTAGGCACTCCCTGTAAGAAGCACTTTACAGGTTTTTCACATGGCAACCCAGGTACTGTTGGGGAATGTGATGTGGATGTAACGCCGAAGGAATGATTCAATAACTGCACCTTTTTTGCTTTTTCCTCCCCCCTCAAGATTGCAGCCAAAATTGGAGGTGATGCAGGCACATCACTGAATTCAAATGACTATGGTTATGGGGGACAAAAAAGGCCTTTGGAGGATGGAGGTATGCACTTACGTCATTCTAAGTCTTTTCTCTCTTTCCAAGCGTGCTCAGTCCCAGGCACTGTTGGCCAAAGCCTCCCTTCATTTCAGAGGCGAGGCCGATTCTGCTGGGC
>NW_025381472.1:0-6099 GCF_016433145.1 Gracilinanus agilis | reverse complement strand
AGAGAGAGAGAGAGAGAGAGAGAGAGAGAGAGAGAGAGAGAGAGAGAGATTGATTTATGGGAGATTTTATATTCTATTTTATTTATTTACTCCTCCCTAAAATAAATAAAATCTCTTCCCTAGATGGTCCCTTTAGAGAATGAAACTGAAATTAAAAGACTCAAAGAAAACCTGTGATGATTTTTGGAACAAATCAAGTACTTTCCAAATGCAAACTGGGCTCAGAACTATCTCAGGTCTAGCTGCTAGATGAGGGAATTGGGCTGTGGTTCAGGTCAGCATTAAAGGGAGTTAACAGGGCAGCTAGGTGGCCCCCTGGATTGAAAGCCAGGCCTGGAGATGGGAGATCCTGGGTTCCAATCTGGCCTCAGACACTTCCTAGCTGTGCGGCCCTTGGCGGGCGACTCAACTCCCATTACCCAGCCCTTACCACTCTTCTACCTTGCAACTAATACACAGGGTTGACTCTAAGACAGAAGTTAAGGGCTTCAAAATAAATAAAAGGGGGCTAACTGGAAGAGGCTCGCTGGATTATTTCATCCTCCTGGCTATTCTTCATCCAGGAATCTCCATCTCCCCTCTCCATGAGTTTGAACTGCCTTTCCCCCAGGCTTGGAATGCATTCTCCTCCCCTTCTCCACTTCCTGAGCTTTCTTTAAGACTCAGCTCAGATCCCACATTCTGTAGGAGCCCTCTCCCAGTCTCCCCTTCCCCCCAGGGGGACTGCTGATGCTTTTTCCCCTTCTCTGATTCCCTCCAGTCTACTGTGCTTGTGTCTTGTAGTTGTCTACTTGTTTTCATGTTCCTCTCACCTTTTAGAACATGAGTTCCCTGAAGGCACTCATCCTGCATTTGCCATTCCTTTTCTTTTTTTGCATCCCTACCCCTTAGCAAAATGCAGGTACATAGTAAGTGCTTAATCAAGCACTACTTAAGGGACAATTATGAAATATTTCTCCCTTTCACCTTCCGGCAGAGAACACAGTACAGACAGAAATGTCTATCTCAAGGTTCCAAACCATGCTTGCATCTCTGTTAACCCCCAGTGGTCCTCAATGACAATTTCTTGAATCGAGTCCCAGTCTTGCCCGTTTCCAGGCTCTGAACAATACTGGAATTCACTGGTGGCCAAGGGATCTTCTATATAACTTCTTTGCCTATTCTTGAGTCATAGAAAAAAAGGGATTCATTTAGAATAATTAGCCCATGGTCTGAGATGGAGAGTCTTGAGTATTAACATTGTCTAACTGTGCTAGGGAAATAAAGATGACATTTAACTAGGAGCTGATTCCCCCACCTCCAAAAAAAGTGTATGCCTTTTATGTAAACTCTATATCTATACATTTCCCTGTTTTCTTTTCCCTGACATTAGAATGTAAACACCTACCCTGAGAGATTAGTGACAGTCAAATGAGATGATATTTATAAAGAGTTCAGTACGGTGCCTGGCATACCTTACGTGCTTAATACATGCTTCTCTCCTTACCTTTCTTCTCCCAGGAAAGAGGTTTTCACTCTTGTCTTTGTATTCTCAGCACTGGATACAGAAGGTGCTTAATAAATGCCCACTGATTAAATGATAGGAAGGAAACTCATGTGCGGATGAGTATGCATCAAAATAGCATTGGACTTGATAAAGTGGCAAAGGGGTCTCTGCAAAGTGCTCTGGGAAAATTCAAGAGGAGTAGGAGAATTTTTGCATTGGTTAGTAGGGGAAAGAGAAGGGAAGGGTAGAAGTCAGGCCAGGGAAAGCTTCCTGGAAGAAGTGGCACTTGGGCCAAGCCCTGAAGGGAGATGAACCTTCTAAAGGGCAGAGAAGAGGCTTGTTGTCATGGGACACAGTTTGTATCCCCATATGGATGGAGAACAGAGTCACTGGGTGAAAGAGAAGGAGAGGCGGGAACCAGAGATATGTATTTTATCTTATGGCCAAAGAGAAGTTTTTTGAATAGGTGTAACCCACCCCCCCATTTTCCCTCCAAGGTGGCAGCAGCTGTTTCTTCTGCTGCCTCCTCCTTCCAAAAGAAAGATCAAAAATGGAATAAGACTACTGCTTAGGGTAGCTGGGAAGACGAGAATAAATAATAATGAAAAGACCCAAAGTGCTCAAATCTTATTTTATGTTGCTTTGTCTGCAGAAAAACTAGACTCCAGGGAAAAAGACCAACCAAAAAAGGGGTAGCCAGGAGTGGAAATCCAAGTTCACTGAGGAAATGGTCACCTAGGATCTTAATTGCCCTAAAAAACTCCAAGTCACTAAGTCTGGCCTGTCTGGCTTCAGTTTATCCCCTCTGTATCTTGTTTGTACAGCTCTTGGCATGCTGTCTCCCCCCATTAGACTGGGAGCTCCTTGAGGGCAAGGACTGTCTTTTGGCTTCCCTTGTATCAGCAGCATTTAGCCCAGGGCCTGGCACACCCTGGGTGCTTTACTAAATTTAACTGATGTTGAGCTAGAATGCTTTATGAACTGCTCCGTGTTATTACTGAGCAGTGGGCGAGAAATCCTGAAGAGGGCTCCATCTTTCAGAAAGGAAAGGAAAGGAAGTGGTGCCAGACCAACGAACTTGATGCGTCTCCTGATGAGGGTTCCACAACTCATTAAACAGGTGGTTTGGGGGATTTTTAAAAAAGGAGGCCCTGATCTCTGAAAGCCCCAAATATGGCTTCTTCATCAAGAACAAGTGACCTAATTAACCTCATTTACTCTTTTTGGGGGCAGGAAATCAAGCCTAATATGTCCAGAGAATACTGTAGACCTAGAATACCTGACCCTGGGCAAGTCTCTTGATCTCTGCCTGCCTCAGTTTCCTCATCCGTAAAATGTGGCTGATATTACCCCTTACTTCCTGGGGTTGTTGTGAAGATCAAATGAGCTAATAATGTTTGTCAAGTGCTCCACCAACCTTAATACAATACTCGGGTTTCAGCAGAGCATCGGACCAGGTTTCTCATTTGATTGCTTGTGGATGTGGGTTAGTATCGCATGGTATAGACAGGGGACAGTCTAGTTAGACCGTGACCCAGAGAACAATCATCAGTGTTTCGGTGGGAACCTGGTGTTTGCCTGAGGGGTCTAGAGGCTTTGAACCCCAGGCTGGTCAATGTCTTTATCAATGACTTGGAGGAATGGATATCACACTTGTCCAGTTATACTGGTGGCCTGCAGCTTGGAGAGAAAGCTGGCTTGTGGGACGACAACAAATTATCCCAAAAGATGGCAACAGCCCAGGGTGCTGGGGCTGAAGCGAACCAAATGAAATTGGATGTGGGAGAAAAGAGAAAGTCCCTGGGGTTCAAAGATGAGCTTCACAAATCCTCAGGGAGGGAGGGGTGGCCATAGGGCCAGTCTCTAGGTATTTTAGCAGGGAGAAAGCTTGTTGTTCAGTTGTTTTACTTGTGTCTGTCTCTTCATGACCTCATTTGGGGTTTTCTCAGCAAAGATACCAGAGGGGTTTGCCATTTCCTTCTTGAGCTCATTTTACAAGATGAGGAAACTGAGGCCAACAGGGCTTGAGGGAGATAAGATTTAGCATGAATCAACAAGGCAGATTCTAGGTTTTGGAGGGTCCATGTGACTGAAAATCTCGTGTCCCAAGTTCTGATAACTGTAGTTATCCAGATACAAACTAAGCTTCTGCCAAGTATGTTCTCCAGCTACAGACCAGGAACCAAAAATTAAATGGTAATACTCAACACAATAGGCAAAACAGCAAAGTAAATAAGGGAAAATCTCCTCTTACACAGATGGGTACAGCCTCCTACACATTCCCATGTTCCCCCAGACACATTCTGAGGATTTTATCCTGCCTGGAACACTTTGTGAAGCTACTGTTTGACGATGGGTTGGGTTGGGTTTTGCTTTTTTGGCAGGGGAGTGGAGCAGGGGGTTACTTTCTATATCTAGAACATAGAGAGAAGGGAAGGAGGCAGGGAAGGAAGGAAGAAGGAAGGAAAAGAGGGAGGAAGGGTGGAGAAAGGGAAGGAAGAAAGGAAAGAAGAAAGGGAGCAGAAGAAAGAAGGGAGGAAGAGGGGGGAGGAAAGGAAAGAAGAGAGGAAGAGGGGAAGGAAGGGAAAGAAGGGAGGCAGGAAAAAAGAGGATAGAGAGGAAGGGAATAAGCATTTATTAAGTGCCTACTATATGCTAAGCACTATGCTGACCACTTTACTATCTCATTTATTCCTCACAACTCTGAGGTATGTGCTATCATTATCTCCATTTTACAATTGAGGAAAATGGAGCAAAGGTGAAGTGACTTGCCCAGATTGGCATAAGCTAGCAAGCATCAGAAGATGGTTTGAACTCTGCTTCCTGACTCCTGACCTAGAGTTCTAATCCACTACCTTAATACATGCCTGTTGACTTGCCTTCTCTGCTTGACCATGTTGTCTGTCCTCTGCTGTTTTGTTCCACTGCCCAAGTACCAGCATATTTTTTAGCTCTTTTGTTAGACCCAGAGCCATGCTCTTCTGACTGCTGTCAAGATTTTTTTCAAACCAAGTCCCATTTGGGGTTTGGAGGACACTGCCACCAGAAAACCTCCCAGACTTTTTTTTTTTTAACCCTTAACTTCTGTGTATTAGCTCCTTGGTGGAAGAGTGGTAAGGGTGGGCAATGGGGGTCAAGTGACTTGCCCAGGGTCACACAGCTAGGAAGTATCTGAGGCTGAATTTGAACCTAGGACCTCCTGTCTCTAAGCCTGACCTCCCAGACTTTTTTGGTTGGGGCAAATAAATTTCTTTCAATTCTTCTTCTGCCCTGGCAAGTTGGGACCAGAGTAGTACAAATTCCCTGAAAGCTTCCCTAAGCTTCAAGGAGAAAGCAATTATATAGGTTAGAGTTGGCAACTCTGCCCTGCCTTCCTGCTACCAGGGTCACGATTGTTCCTCTGATGTTCCTCATGGCTGAGGAGAAAGGGAGGAGGCCTGGCGCCCCAAGCTGGGAAGCCGGAATGAGAACAAGGTGTCAGAGCAACTGGAGATGTTTCACCTGGAGCAGGGAACGCCTGAAGCTGATTTTCAAGTCCATAGTTGCAAGACAGCTCTGGAGAGGAGAGATTAGACTTGTTCTGCCTCACCCAGGAGGTCCCCAGACTAGGCACTATGGGGTAGAATTTGCAAAAAAAAAAAAAAAAAAAAAAAATGAGGGGAAACAACCTCAGGGCCATGAGGGCTCTCGGAAAGTGGAATGGGCTGCCCGGCAAAGAAGTCTTCAAACAGGCAGGAAAACCCTTGGTTGGGAGTATCAGGCAGTTTATGTTTAATCCCCTACTTTCTGTCCTAGTAACCCCTATCAAACTAAAGGGCAAGGGCTAGACAAACGGGGTTCAGCCCAGGGTCACACAGCTAGGAAGTGTCAAATTTGAACCCAGAACCTCCCTCTCTTGGCCTGGCTCTCAATCCACAGAGCCACCTAGTTACCCCCACTCCCACCCCCTTGTTGTTTTTAGGATAAAATGGGATATTTGTCAAGCATTTGGGGAACTTGAAAGCACTAATGTAAGAGTGAGAGCCGGGGAGACCCAGCTTGGACTCATCCTGCTGGCTCCCCGTGTCCCCATGAAAGTCTGAGGCTCATCCCAACCCTGTGGTGCCTAAGCAAGGGGAGGCCCCGGGGGCGGGGGAGATGAAAGTTGCCCAGAGGACCAAGGAAGGCTTCATGGAGGAAGCGCTCCATCTCCATCCATTCTCAGGGCTGGAGATGCTGAGGGCGAGAAGGCACTTGGACCTCCCCGAGAGGAAACGAGGCTTTCAGCTGCAGATGGTCAATGGGAATCTAGGCGGAGGCGTGGAGGAGGGAGAGCGGCCGTGCCATCCAGGATACCCTGCGGTTGCCCGGTGCTGAGCCCTGTAATGCTGTGACTTAATGGCAGGGGCATGCCCGGGGCAGTAGGGCTGAGCCTGGCGGCAGAGGCGGAGAGTGGCCGGGCCAGCAGACTCCCGGGCTCCGACCAGTTCCTCTGCATCTGCAGCCCACTGGCGAGTTCCGCCCGCGGGGAGGCTCGAGCTCTCTTGACTGTTTCGTCCCGAGCCTGCTCTCCCTTGTGCCACGCTGCAGGGTCCAGGGTCGAGGAGGAGGAGCCCCCGCTGGGCCGAGCGCGG
>NW_025381471.1:0-4585 GCF_016433145.1 Gracilinanus agilis | reverse complement strand
TTATTATTATTATTATTTAAGTCATTTTTCAATCCTGTCCAACACTTTATAACTAATTTGGAATTTTCTTGGCAAAGGTACAGAAATAGTTTGGCAATTTTCCTTCTCTACCTCATTTTACAGATGAGAAAACTGAGAAAAACAGGATTGTATCTTTCCCAAGATCACACAACTAGTATATCTGAAGGCAGATTTGAATTTAGGAAGATTAGTCTTCCTGACTCTAGCACTGGCACTCTGTCCACTGTCCCACATTTCTGTCCCTAATTAGGAGGTGGATGTGTTCAAACTTGTGCTTTTAGAACATTAGTTTGGCAGCTGAGTGGAAGACTGAATAAAGAGAGAAGAGACTAGAAAAATGCAGAAAATGAGACTTTTACAATATTAAGGCAAGACGGAAATACACTATGAATGAAGTAACCAATTATGTTGGAAAAAAGGATAATGCTGCTTATTTCATTCCTTTTCTTTACCACCAATTTATTTCTACAGGAGAAAGTATATTATTTAGCCACAAATTCAATTCCTTAAACATTTATTGAGTTTATTCTGAACACTACCTTTTTCTCATGAGATAAAAGCTTTATTTTGCCAGGACAGCTAAGACAATTATATCTATGAATTTTAGTTATAAGAAGGTATATAGGCTAGCCTTTAAAGAATTTTGGGCATTAAATGAAATAATAGGGTAAAAGCACTTTGTAAATTATAATTATGCAAAAATATGCCATCTTTATGACCCTTATTATTTAAAACACATTTCAATAGAAATACTTGAAGAATATTTAAAGAAAGTGAGAAAGCAATTAGGGCTTAATTGCCTTTTGTCCCATTGATTTTAGATGCTACCTTCCTACTAATTCTTCTGTGGCCCTGAGGCAAGTTTTTGATATTTGTTCTTCTGTTGGAAATCCTCGTGATAATTTTAACAGTTGAATTCTTATAAAATGTTTAACTACTTTTAGTTTTTCCGTTCACACTTGTGGATTATGTACTTTTCCTAATCCAAGAAGTTTTATGACTTTTTCCCCCAATATAGTCTTCTTTGAACACACTTTTAATTCTGGTGACAATTTGTAGTTTATGAAGGTGTTGGGGGTCCTGCACCACATTTTTCGTGTGCTGCAGATGAAGGCTAAAACACTTTATAATCTTTGATTTGGTAAATTTATGATGAATTCATTCAGTCAAGGTGAGATTCTAGGCTTTTTGTCACATCAGTTCTTCTCTGAGATTTTAGCCATCTGTAGAACTTTTCATATGAAACTTTCTTTCATGAAAACAAATAGGCATCTTCTCTGTTCCAAATAGTTATAAAGAATTACCTGGAGATCTGAGGAAGGAAGTCATTGTTACTATGCATCAGAGATAGGACTTGAAACTTGATCTTCCTGACTTAGAAGATAATCTTCTATATTCTGGAGTAACAGATATATTAAATCTCATAAGTCCTATCCTTCTAATACAAAAATATGTTTAACAATGCATATTTGATCAACTTAAAATAATTTTAATTAGGTCTGGTAGCTAATTTAATAAAATTCAATTCATTTATTAAGCTCTGACTTCAAGAAACACTGTAGCCTAATGGATTGAGTGTTAGACTTGGAGTAAGGGAGAAAGGGGTTCAAAAACCAAATTTTACACTTATTAAGTCACTTGGAACTTCTAATATCTCATCCACTCTTTAAAACCTTCCCGTCCTCTTGTTTAAAGTGAGAATTAACACTTTTACAGGGTTATTATAAAACTCAAATGAAAATATGTATGAATTGCTTATTAAACATTAAAATATTATTTAAATGTCAGTGTTTATTATCATATTCTATATGCCATGTCATTTGCTAGGGAGACAACATCAATAATAAAACAGCACAAGCCCTTAAAGAACTTATATATAATTTGGATGTCCACGAACTTATTTTTCCATCAAACTTTCCCATTTACATTGATGTCATCACTATCCTATTTGGAGGTTCACAATCTTGAATTAATATTACTCTTTTCTGTTCTTCAACCACCATCTCCAGTTAGTTAATGAATCTTGTTGAGTCTACTACAACACTTCTGACATCCATCTCTTTCTCTTCATACAGCCTCTCTGTTTCACTTCCTTACTTAAAAACCATTAATAACTTTTTATTAAATGATCTAGCATAAAATATAAATTCCCTATCTTGTCTTTCAAAAATCTCTACTATCTAGTTTTATTTTTACTTTTTCCAGTTCTGTTTCATATTTTCTCTCTTTGCATAACATATTTTCTATTCAAAATGGTCAACTCTATGTTCCTTAATCAGGATTTTCCATCTCTCATCTTTGTGAAGTTCAATTCCTTTGTCTGAAATTTATTTTATTCTCAAAATTTTAGAATCTCTAGCTTCTTTTAAAGCTCAGCTGAGGTGTCATTTCCTACATAAAGCTTCCCCAGACACCTCTTTGTCTAGTTGTTCTCTCTTTTGACATTATTTTATATTTACTTTATGTTTAGACACATGTGTATATACTATATCCCTTATTAGAGAAAAAGCTCCTGGAAAGCACAGTCTGTTGTGTCTTTCTATGTCTAGTGCCTTGCATGAAGTTTATGCCCCATTGCTGTTTAATAAAATTTTTGAATTGCATTTCATTGAATCAAATAAGCAGTTGACAGCATAGTTAACAATGGGATAGGGATATATATATTATAGAGAGAGAAATAGGGATATAATATAATAAGAGAAATAGGGATATATATTATAATATAACTATGAAAGCTTTTTTCCAATAAAAATATTTAAAATTATGACATTTCTCCAGAGGATCCATCAGAGACATAATTTTTTATCAGCATAATTATTTATAATAAAATGTTCTATCATTTCTATAGAATTTTTGTCAGAATTTATTTTTAAGATCAAGTTATTTAGTCTACAGTTGATTGTTGATACATTTCTAGTGACCTTTCAATATAATTTTTTAGCATTATGAATAGTAAATCAAGCAAATGTTAATTCTGTGTTTCTCCATTTATTTGTGTGTGTGTGTGTGTGTGTGTGTGTGTGTGTGTGTGTGTGTGTGTTTTATGTCTAAAGGCAGGCGTCAGCCAAGTATGATTAGTGGGAATTTCTTATCCTGGAAGCTATGTGAAATCACTCATCCATCTGATTTGGGCCTATATGCTGAGACATAATTGATTTGTATAAACATGTCATTCATGACTGAAAAATGTGTATATTCCTTTCTACTTCCATTTAGGGTTTGCCAATATATACTATATCTAATTTTCCTAAAATTCTGTTCTGATCCTTAAATTCTTTTATTTTAGTTAAACTTAAGGCTGACAGAGATGTATCAAGATTCTCCCATTTTCATCATTTTGTTGTTTAGGTCTCTTTGTAATTCATTTGCTTTTTCCTTCATTTAATAGGAATTATGCCATTGAATGCATATATACTACATAGCGAAATCAGTTCATTGTTACATTTTAGCTAAATATAGAAAAAACAAAAGTTTCTTTCTTTATCTCCTTTAATTGTTTTTGTTGTCTGAAATTCTAATCATTCATCCTTTTTTGTAGCTATAAAAGCCACAAAACTATGGAACAATAGAATGAACATTTGTGATTTCAGTTGAACTAAATTAAACTGATGAAATGTTATCCTTTACAGAGATGTGATAAAATTAGGAGACAGAAATACACATATATGTTTATATAGGCATATGTTTGTGTGTATATGCATATATGTGTCTGTATATAGCCAATGAGAGAATTTATTTTGCCTAACTATGAATACATTTTACCAAAATACGTTTATTTTCCCCTTTGGATAAAAGACATAAGGGAGAGAAAATACTTTATTTTTTAATGAGAGGTGGTAGGGAGGTATTACAGATGTGAAATATTTCATGAAATTTCAAATGATGTCATTATACCATTAGTTTTACCTCTTTTACTTTGTTATAAGAAAATTCTTTTGAAGTGATAGTAATCTGTAAATTCTCATAACATGAAATTAAGGCTCATTAATGAAATATTTTAAAAATATATGCCATTAAATACCTACTATGGGTATGACCCTAAATTATATACCTAGGATATAGCCACCTCTATTAAGTAGCTTACATTCTGCTTGAAAGAATTGGAGAGTGGAAATAGATGAGTAAATATAAAATAAATACAAAAGTACAAAATTATTTGGGGGTGAAGAACAGCAAAACTAGTGGGATCAGGAAAGTCTCCTGTCAGGAATTGAATTTTAGATGAGTTTTAAATGAAGGTACAGATGCCCAATGATGAAGGCAAAGAAAGGGAATATTCTGTGTATGAAGAACAAGAAAGAAGAGAAGAAAATGAGTAGAAAAGATGTTGCAGAGAAAGTACAGTTGCCAAGAAAGCAACCAACTATTTTTGGCAGAGGTAAAATAGAATAAATTAAAGATGTCTCTGATATTGTGAACCAATAACTAGAAAGATGGTGATGCTCTCAACAAAAATAGTAAAGGCAGGAAGAGGGATGGTTTTAGGTTTAAAGATAATTAGTTCTCTTTTGAATATGCTGAATTTGAAATTCTAAAAAGACATTTAATTATATATATATATATA
>NW_025381470.1:0-3144 GCF_016433145.1 Gracilinanus agilis | reverse complement strand
TATCCTTTCTTTAATTTGTTCTTTGGTTAAACTTCTTACTAGGTTAAGTGATTGGGATAAATACTGTACCTGGACTAACTTTCCTAACATGTTGGGAAAATGGAATGAATGGGCCCATGATATTGAGATTGAGGTGTTTTTATCTGTCTTATTTTTTTGGTAGAGGAGTAGTGCTCAGACCCAAAAGAAGAGACTTTCAGAAAAGGGGTAGGTTCAATCAGCTTTGTGAACATGGACCTACAATAGAAGCAAATTTTGGAACAGCTGGACAATTAAAGTTGTGAATCATCACACTGGAACAGAAGAAACAAAAGGTTAATCAGAGTAGCTTGTAACATAATGCCAAAGAGAAGCTTCAAGAGGGGAGTATGAAGAACATCATAAGAGAGATATATAGGTTGATGCTGAAATCAACTAGTACCTGCAGGTGAGAGGTGATTGTTAAAATTTCAGCTTGAATACAGTGTTGTCTAATGCAGCAGCTGATCATCAGCTGTCTTTGCTTCTGCCTATCAGCTATCCTTTTAGCTTTACACTATCTTGTTCACTAAGCAACCTTGCTGCTAGAACCAAGCATTGACTGGGGCAAGTACATCTCCCCCATCTTCAGCCTCAGCTTTCCAGTCTCTTCCTCTATGTTTTTTTTTTTAATTTTAAACCCTTAACTTCTGTGTATTGACTTATAGGTGGAAGATTGGTAAGGGTAGGCAATGGGGGTCAAGTGACTTGCCCAGGGTCACACAGCTGGGAAGTGTCTGAGGCTGGATTTGAACCTAGGACCTCCTGTCTCTAGGCCTGGCTCTCAATCCACTGAGCTACCCAGCTGCCCCTTCCTCTATAGTTTTTGAACAGCTTCTCCAGGCTGTTCCTCCCAAGAGACTATATAAACTGGTTCTCCTGTCCTGAGTGGTTTCCCAGAGCTGTGAAGGAACCCAGATTATAAACTTCCTGCCTCGATTAAAGACATCCATTATTACTCCCTTGGTACTTTTGTATATTCAAGTTGACATTGTGTATATTTTGGATATTTGCGGTTGCTGTAAATCAGTTCTTGATTTGTTATTTTATTAATGATCTAGACTTGTTAATGATTCTATAAACGTAAATCTTTTATACTAGAGAGCCATTCATTAAAACATTTCCAAAATTAGATTTCCAATTTGATTCTATCAGTGCATTTCCTAAAATTGTAATTATGTATACTATCTGGTTGCCCTTTTATGAGTGGTACTCTAGTAAATGTTGTACAAAATACAAAAATCATTTCAGAAATAAAAGAAATTATTAATGGTGCTATATAGTTTCTACTAATCTGAACTGTTTCTGAGATGCATTTTTTAAGTCTCTTTGGATGTGGTGGATTCCATCCCTAGAGCATCGCTGATATCTTTTTGGCCTTTTTTCTAAAGTAGTAAATCCTACTATTTAGCACATTTGATAGTTTCTTCTTTAGAGTCTTTTGGAAAGTGATCTAAACTTTTTGAATAAGAATTAAGGCCTAGAGCTATGACATAAGTGTAGTCATCAAAATGGCAAACATAGGAAAAACTCACTGTGTTTATAATTCAAAAAAGAAACTAATAGTAGAAAAGGGAAATATCCACTGGAAATATCCAGTTGGAATGCACCAATAATTTGCTTTGAATTTCAAAGGTGTCTGGTGGATGCCCCCTTGGATTAGTTTCTCCATTTAGTCAGTGTCCTACTCTAATCAGTTAAAATAGCGCTTCACTCTCTCAGAGGATCAAATTATTTTTCGCCACATTTCCACCTCTCAGAATACTTGAGTTCCTTCAGGACCCAGCTCTAGATTTCATGCTCATCTCCCCTAATTTTGCCAGTGAGTTGTTTCTTCCACATTTAACATTGTAGTGTTCTTATTTGTATATATTTCGTGTCTTCCAAATAGGTTATAATCTATTTGAGAATATGAACTATTTCATTTCTGTACTTCTATAATCAGTGTCTAACACAACTTCAAGTAAATAGTTGGCACTTGTGAAATGTTTGTTAAATTAAATAATATTGCATATCAACTATAGCTCTAAACTACAAAGATTGGATAGACTCTGCCAGGTGGTGCAGCGTGTGTGTGTGTGTGTGTGTGTGTGTGTGTNACACAACTTCAAGTAAATAGTTGGCACTTGTGAAATGTTTGTTAAATTAAATAATATTGCATATCAACTATAGCTCTAAACTACAAATATTGGATAGACTCTGCCAGGTGGTGCAGCGTGTGTGTGTGTGTGTGTGTGTGTGTGTGTCTGTGTGTCTGTGTGTGTGTGTGTGTGTGTGTGTGTGTTTTCTGTTCCAACAAAGTATAATTACAGAAGGTAATCAAAGACTTTCAGACATAAAATGTCTATTTCCAGTAATTCTGGTATAGGATTCTGAAATACAAAGTCTCAAAGTTCCCCTAAAATGATATGCACTTAGGCATCTTAATTGTCTCTTAATTAAATCAGCCAGCTAACAGAATCAAATTAAGTCATCCAGTTAATAGAATCCTTCTAAATGATTCGAATAAACTTAACCCACTGTACCATATATTACAAAAGCCTTACATACAATAGACTATACATCAAGATTTAATCTTGTCCCTTAGTAACAGGATAATCAAACTCCATTAGAAGTCCTGCTTATTCCTCTGAAAGGAATTAACATTTCCAAGTTAAAAAGAAAAGAAATATTCTTTTTTACCCTTTCCCACCTCTCTTCCTCTGAGGTCTACATTGAGGGGAGATTTAAGGGTTATCATTTTGAAACACTCACTTAACAAGCGTTTGTTAAGCTCTTACTGTCAATTAATATGCTGTGTTCAAGATACGAAAAATAAAAAAAATTAAAGTCTGTGACCTCAAGGATCTTAGATTTTAGTAGGAGAAGCTATTTAAATGTGCAAATAGTTACAGGCTCTGGACTTGTAATTTCGTTTGGTATGCGACACTAAGAATAAGGAAACTTCCTCACCTTTGTGAAATATATTCTTAGAGCTACCTAAAGGTTAGCTGATTTGCTCTTGGTCACAATATTAGTGTGAAAAGTTTATTTGTCAGTGCTGAGACTTGCACCCTTTTCATCCTGACTCCCAAGAAAACTTATTATCCTCTGTGCTGTGCATTGCTGTCACTATATATATATATA
>NW_025381469.1:1396-4891 GCF_016433145.1 Gracilinanus agilis | reverse complement strand
GGCATAGGGTGGGGGTGGGGCCCGGCATGCCATCTCTAAAAGGTTAGCCATCACTGCCCTAAAGTGCCAGGGATCCACATCTGTGAGTGTGACATGAGTTGGGGCAGTCGGGAGAAATCAAGGAGGCCCATAAAGAACTCCCTTCTCTGCTTTCTCCCCTTCCCCACTCCCCAGTTCATTTATGTCTTTACCCTCACAGGGAGAGGTTACAACCAGGAAAACATCTGCCCTACCCTGGGCAGGATGGCCCAGGCCGGAGGGGATGCTCCACCTGAGATCTCACTTTTGGCCTTCTCTCCGCAGATGAGCAACAAGCGGTCCAACAGCTTCCGGCAGGCCATCCTACAAGGTAACCGGCGCCTGTGCAGCAAGGCGTTGCTGGAAGAGAAAGGCCTGAGCCTCTCCCAGCGGCTGATCCGCCATGTTGCCTACGAAACCCTGCCGCGAGAAATCGATCGCAAGTGGTACTATGACAGCTACACCTGCTGCCCCCCGCCCTGGTTCATGATCGCCATCACTCTTCTGGAGGCACGTGCCATTTCCTGGGGAGATGGGGAGGGGGAAGGGAGCTCCAGAGCCAGGCCCCTCCAGGAACGATGGGAGGGGAGAGGAGGCACGGGGAGAAGGGCAAACGGGTTGCTGACAATTCTAGAGGAAAAGGCTTGGGGGATGAAGAACAAATTCCCTGTGTGTGATTTCAGGAAAATCCAGTTACAACTAGGTCAGCTCAATAGCTCAGTGGATAGAGTGCCAGGCCTTGAGATGGGAGGTCCTGGGTTCAAATCTGACCTCAGGTCCTTCCTGGCCATATGATCCTGGCCGAGTCATTTAATTCCAGCTTCCTAGCCATCGCTGTCATTCTGCCTTGGAACCATTCATTAGTATTGATTCTAAAACAGAAGGTAAAGGGGGCAGCCGGGTGGCTCAGTGGATTGAGAGCCAGACTTAGAGACAGGAGGTCCTGGGTTCAAATATGACCTCAGACACTTCCCAGCTGTGTGACCCTGGGCAAGTCACTTAACACCGCCCCCCCCGGCCTAACCCTTACTGCTCTTCTGCCTTGGAACCAATATACAGTATTGATTCCAAGATGGAAAGTGAGGGTTTAAAAAATAAATAAATAAAATTAAAATAAAGTAAAATAAAACAGAAGGTAAGGGTTATTTTTCTTTCAATCCTGTTGCAACAAAAACCATTGTAATGACCCCCTCTATGGGATGGACAGATTTTCCAGGGTTACTCCGATGTCATGAAAAGGAAGCCACAAAAGCCGCCCAAGCCTCAGGCCACTGAGCCCAAGATCACAGAGTTAGCAAGCCTTTTTGAAGTGCCTACAATGTGCTGAGTTCTGGGAATCCACATAGAAGCAGAAAGAAAAGAACATTCTGGTGGATAATAATCACTCGCATCAAGAGAGCCCTCTAAAGCTTGCCAAAGGGGCAGCTAGGTGGCACGGTGGGTAGAAAGCCAGGTCTGGAATCAGGAGGTCCTGGGTTCAGATCTGACCTCAGGTGCCTCCTAGCTGTGTGACCCTGGACAAGTCACTTAACTCCCATTGCCTAGCCCTTACTGCTCTTCTCTCTTGGAGCTGATACTTAGAGAGAAGGTAAGGTTTAAAAAAAAAAAAAAAGCTGGCCAAACACCTTCCATATATGATCTCATTTGATCTTCACAACAGCAGGGTGTGGACGTGTGTGGGGGTGTGTGTGTGTGCGTGCATGTAGGCACACACTTCAGCTTGCTATTATTATCATCTCCATTTTACAGATGAGGAAACAGGCTAAGAGAGACTTGCCCAAGGTCACTCAGCTAGTTAGAATCTGAGGGAGGATCTGAACTCAGGTCTTTGTGATTCCAAGTCCAGCACTCTGCATTGTACCACCTAGCAGTCTTGATAGCCAGTATACGGCAGAAACAGTTCTTAAACCCAGATCTATCCTGATGCCAAAGCCTGTACTCTAACCACCACTTTATACTGCCTCTCATAGGTATAAATTATTATACAAATGATGTGACATTTCAGTATTTATTGATACACATCTGGCTTCAACATATATCTTTTTTTAAACCCTCACCTTCCGTCTTGGAATCAATACTGTGTATTGGCTCCAAGGCAGAAGAGAGGTAAGGGCTAGGCAATGGGGGTCAAGTGACTTGCCCAGGGTCACGCAGCTAGGAGGTGTCTGAAGTCACATTTGAACCCAGGATCCTTTGGTCTCCACATCTAGGACTCTATCCACTGAGCCACCTAGCTGCCCCAAGACACCCCTATTTTAAACACAAGTGTAACGAGCCTGGTTATGTGGTCACCCAGCCTAGAGTAGAGTAGACGAGGAAATAGGGAGGAGTGACATTTTGACAACAGCAATAGATGAAAATCAAAAAAGCAGCAAGGGAAGCAAAAGGAGAAAATTAAAAATCAGACACAAGAATTAGAAAAATTCTACAATTTGGGACTGTTTGGCATCTGTTTTATCAGCATCCCTGTAAAAATCTGTGAGGCGACCCTTCCCACCTCCACTTAGGGTCATCCCTGTTTTTTGTTTTTTTTTTAAAATTCTCTTATTTTTATTGATTTCTTCTGGCTCTAAATCCCTTTCATTTCCCAATGACAATCAGTATTTCAGCAGGGAACAATGATTGTTTATAATGACGACCAAGAAAAGTGAAATCTTATATGTTCTGTTTACTCATTTAAAGCCAAAGAAAGTCAGGAAATATATCTTAGAAGCTATTTAACCATTAAGACCTGGTTTCAGAATTTCAGTGCCTGAACTTTGATTATCAGGAAAATTATTTCAATAAGAAAGAATTCATTTTATAAGGCACTTCAAGATACAACAGCTTTGTAGGGTTGGTATTACACTCATTTTACAGAAGGAAAAACTGGGGCCAAGAAAGGTCAGTGCCTCATTCAGGATTATGTAGTTTGTAGATATCAGAGTCAAGACTCAAAACTAGATTTTCTCACTCTCAGGCTAAGGTGCTTTCTAGTATCCAGTTTCTTGTCCTTATGAGGAATGCCAGCTTACCCACATGGACAATTTTTTTAATTTAAATTTTAAAATTTTAATTAAATTTTTTTATAAAAATAAATTTAATTTTAAAAATTTTTAATTTTTAAATTTTTAAATGTTAAAAAAAATTATAAAAAGACCTTACAATTTCTGTCTTAGAACAGATACTAAGTAAGTTCTTCCTACTATAAATCCAGTGTGTTTTTCCACTCTACCATATTGGGTGAACCATGACTATAGGCCAGGTTTAGAGGCATGAAAGACTATTACTTCCTTACGTAGGGAAGCTGAAGATGCAGCCTCAAGTTTCTTTGTTTGAATATTTCCTTGAGGAGCCCCACATGGGAGCTACAGTAGGAAGGAAACAAATCCTAACCCCTCCAGGAGATCAGTTCTTTTCTTTTCTTTTCCTTTCCTTTCTTTTCTTTTCTTTTCTTTTCTTTTCTTTTCTTTTCTTTTCTTTTCTTTCCTTTCCTTT
>NW_025381469.1:0-1343 GCF_016433145.1 Gracilinanus agilis | reverse complement strand
TTTCTTTTCTTTTCTTTTCTTTTCTTTTCTTTTCTTTTCTTTTCTTTTCTTTCCTTTCCTTTTCTCTTCTCTCCTCTCTTCTCCTCTCCTCTTCTCTCCTTTTCTTTTCTTTTTTCTTTTCTTTTCTTTCCTTTTCTCTTTTTTTTAAAACCTTATCTTCCATCTTAGAATCAATACTGTGTATTGGTTCCAAGGCAGAAAAATGGTAAAGGCTAGGCAATGGGGGTTAAGTGACTTGCCCAGGGTCACACAGGTAAGAAGTATCTGAAATCAGATTTGAACCCAGATCCCACATGGACAATTGAGGTATGTTACAGTAATATGAAACCCAAAAGCCCCCAAACTTTGCCAGCCTGGCAACAGGGGTAGGCATAGGGGAGTATCCAAAAGCTGCTACTATGACTAGGATTACAACAACTACTACTAGCTAACATACATTGTAGAGCACTTACTGTGTGCCAGGCATCCTTCCAGGTACTTAGACAAATATTGGATCCTCACAACAACCCTGCAAAATAGATACTATTATTATTCCCATTTTACAGTGGAGGAAACTGAGGCAAACAGAGATTAAAGTGACTTGCTCAGAATTCCATGGCTAATAAGTGTCTGAAACTGGATTTGATCTCAGTTCTTCCTGACTCTAGGCTCAATGTCCTTATCCATTGGACCACCTAGCGATCACTACCTCTGCTGTCCCCCCACACCCCCAATAGCTAGCATTTATATATTACTTTAAGATTTGCAAAGTGTTTCACATGATAACTCACTGAATCCTCACAACAGCATTACGAGGGGGAATTATTAATGTTATTATCATCCCCATTTTACAAAGGTACCTAAGTGATATAGGGGAGAGAGTGCTGGACCTGGAGGCAGAAAGACCTGAGTTCAAATCCAACCTCTAACATTTAATAGCTACTGGCAAGACACTTAACCTGCCAGCCTCATTTTCCCCATCTGTAAAATGGGGTGTCAGGATATTCACCTCCCAGGATTGTTGTGAGGATAAAATAAGACAATACTGGCAAAGTACATTGCAAAGCTCAAGGTACTAGTAAGTGTTAGCTATTATTACTGGGTGAGTTTATGGAGAAGATGCAGATAGACAATAAATACAAATGAACAGAAAGTGGCTGAATATAAGGGAGTTTGGGAGGGAGGGCACAAGCCGTGGAAGTAATCAGGAAAGGCTTCATGTAGAAGGTGATACTTGAATCAAGGGAAGAGGGGCATGATTCTCTGAGGGGAAAGTGAGAAGGGAGTGCCTTCCAGACTTGGGGGATGGCCATGAATTGGAGAGTAATGCTGGAGGGAATGGGCCACTCAAAGCCGAGAGAGAG
>NW_025381468.1:510-4479 GCF_016433145.1 Gracilinanus agilis | reverse complement strand
CCCACCCCCACCCCATTCTCCACCGCCGCCGCTCCCCCTTCCCTACACACACACCTATTCAAGGCGGCTAGACTCCGGGGCTCGCTCTTTTCCGTGCCTGCAGGCCCGGGTCTGTCTAGGTGCCCCCTTGTCAGGTCTAGCTATCTTGTAGCTGCCCCTAATCCATCTGTCCCTATGTAAATCCCAACAACCCCTGGTACTCCGCTGCGAGATGTGCCGCCTTCCTCTGGACCAAGATTGCTGGGGGCGGGGGCAGCATTTCAGGCTCGCTGTGAATTCCATCACACGCTCGCTTACTGAACCCATTAAATCAGGTTACCTGGAATATCCAGAAAGGGAAAGGGGGGCTTAGGTCCTATGGGAAGGGTCTAGGAGGCGCCCGAAGAGCTCTCTCTAAGGTACCTGGAATCAGTTATCTGGGATGTTTTCCCTGGGATGGGGGGGGGGAGGGGGGAGGATAAAGGGGCCTCAGGAAAGGGAGAACTAGGCCAGCTCAAGTTAAAAAGTAGCCAGGTTTAACTCCTAAGCACCCAACACACCTTCTATGCAAAATCAAGTCCTCTCTTTGATGTCTCCTCCCCAATACCCTTTTCTGACCTTTCTTTCCCTACAAGGATGTCCCAAATCATTCATTTTAACTTAATTTCACAGACCTGGAAAATGTGCTTCAATTGCAGAGGACTGGTGCAGAGCATAATTTGCCCTGGTTTTCACCCCTTTGCTGATTCAGTGTGTAACTGAGCAGGCACTGCCGAGCCCCTTAGAAAATACATCTGAGGGGGCAGCTGGGTAGCTCAGTGGATTGAGAGCCAGGCCTAGAGACAGGAGATCCTGGGTTCAAAAGTGGCCTCAGACACTTCCCAGCTGTGTGACCCTGGGCAAGTCACTTGACCCCCATTGCCTACCTTTACCACTCTTCTACCTTGGAGCCAATACATAGTATTGACTTCAAGATGAAAGGTAAGGGTTTTTAAAAAAAGAAAAGAAAATACATCTGATTTCCTTGTATCGATAAGTCTGACCAGAAGAAGAATCTGCTCTTTCACCTCGAAGAACCAACAAAAAGGCCCCGCCACAGAGCATCCCTGTAGCCCAAATGCCCTTCCCCCTTCTCCCCACTCCACCCAGCATCCTCTGACCTAGAGCCCTCTCTCCCCGCCTTGTGTCCTCTGAATGTCCCCCTTCTCATTCCAGGAGCCAGAGCCAGTAGAAGACTGTGTGCAAAGCACCCTGGCTGCACTGTACCCCCCCTTTGAGGCAACTGCACCCACCCTGCTGGGCCAGGTGTTCCAGGTGGTAGAACGGACCTACCGGGAAGATGCACTGCGCTATGCCCTGGATTTCTTGGTGCCCGCGAAACACCTTCTCGCCCGGGTGCAGCAGGAGGCCTGTGTGAGTTACTGCCTGCCTGCATGCATGCATGCCTGCTCACTGACCGCCTGATTGCCTCACCCCAGGGACCAGCCCCTGCAGCATGAACTCCCAGAAAAGCCAGCCTCCCTGTCAGACACGGGCCCCTTCTGAGCCGACTCCCCAGAGGGCCAGCAGCTCTCTTTGGTGGCCTGTGTCTGCCGGAGCTTGGTCCGGCTGGTCTCAGAGTCTCCTCTGGGGCTGCTAACATCCTGGTTGTCATTTTAGCCAGCTCTAGGAGTCCTCCGCACTGACCCCTGACCCATCTAGAAACTAACCCCTTAACCTGACTTCCAGAAAAGTGTGCAGTCTACGCCTGCTTCCTGGCTGGCCCTAGGGAACCGTTTATGGCTTGAGATAACAGCCCCTGGAGAGAGATGGACGGCGCTCGTTCCACCTGTCCTGGCCCTCCGTGCCCCGTCCTCGTGCCTGCTGATCGGGCTCGGGGCCCTTGACCTCCGGCTCCCCCTCTCTCTCCAGGCCCAGTACAGCGGCTTCCTCTTTCTTCACGAGGGCTGGCCGCTCTGTCTGCATGAGCAGGTCGTGGTGCAGCTGGCCGCCCTGCCATGGCAGCTGCTTCGCCCTGGAGACTTCTACCTACAAGTAGTACCCTCGGTGGCCCGAGCCCCGCGGCTGGCACTCAAGTGCCTGGCCCCCGGGGGAGGACGGGTACAGGAGCTTCCAGTATCCTCAGAAGCCTGTGCCTACCTTTTCACTCCCGAGTGGCTGCAGGGCATCAACAAAGACCGGCCAGCGGGCCGCCTCACCACGTGCCTTCTGGCATCACCCACAGGGGTCCAGCGGCTGCCCTGGGCTGAGCTCATCTGCCCGCGCTTTGTGCATAAAGGCAGTGTCATGGTGGGACAGCGTCCGGTCTCTCTGCCCCCAGAGCTTCCCACGGGACCCCCTGGGCTCTCTAGCCCGCCACTGCCCGAGGAGGCCCTGGGCACCAGAAGCCCTGGGGATGGGCACAATGCCCCAGCAGAAGCCCCCGAGGGCGAGTACGTGGAGCTGTTAGAGGTGACCCTGCCAGCCCGAGGGTGTCCGGAGGACACGACGAGCTCCCCTGGCCTCTCCAGGACTCAGACCGTGCCTGCCAGGAAAGGTGCAGGAGGAAAGGGACGACACAGACGACACCGGGCATGGCTGCACCAGAAGGGGACGGTGCCCCGGGGCCAAGATGGGACTCGGCCCCCCGGAGAAGGGAGCAGCACTGGAGTCAACACTGGCTCTCCCCCACGAGTGGAATCACCTCAAGAAGAGGGAACATTTAATGCTCCTGAGCTCCCAGCGGAGGCCCCAGAAGGGGAGATCGGTCCTTTCCCTCTGAGACCAAATGAAGGAGGGGACGGGCCAGGCCAGGGGGAGGAGGGACTGGCTGGGACACCCCGAAAATCAGGCAAAGGAAACAGAAGGAAGAAGCGTGGGGGAGGCAGAGGAACTCCTGGGCAGGGAGCAGAAAGTGTACCATCAAGTCCCCGGAGCAGAGAAGAGACCAGTCATCCTGAGGCTCTCACTAGCCTGACCCCCCAACATGAGAATGAGCTCTCAGGCTTCCACCTGCTACAAGAAGAAGAGCCCAAATGTACAGGAAAGACTGAGCCAGAGCAAGTAAAGGAAGAAGAGCCTATTCCCTCTTCTGCCTGTGAGTCCACAGAGGAGGGATCAGGAGAAGCAGAGCCCAGAGGGCAGAGTCCGGCTGCTGCAGAAGGTAAGAGGACCTGGGGGGGCGGGGGAGAGTAAGGTGCCAACACTTCCTAGCTGTATGACTCTGAGCAAGTCACTCAACCCCAACTGCCTAGACCTTATGGTTCTTCTACTGTTGAACAAATACTTAGTACTGATTTTAAAATGGGAGATAAGGGTTTAAACCCAAAAAAAAAAGTACATGGAGGCCAGGGGGGAGCAGAGCTGGGAATGGCCTCGGCAGTAGACAGAGGAATATAGTTGACATAAAATAGGGATCTCCCCTGGGGAAGCAGCCTCTCATCCAGGCCTCGGTCCTAGCACTCTTCCCGTCCCACTTTAGTATCCACAGACCCAGTGGAACTCCTCTCTGGACCCCCAGTGCCACCATCTAAGGCTGGGAAGGAGGACAAGGAAGGTGGTAGCCCTGAAGGGTGCACTCCAGCTTTGGCTGATGATGACTCCAATGTGACCTGGGACTTGATGGCTTCTGGGTTTTTCCTGCTGACTGGTGAGTGTTTGAGATGAATAATGAGAGGATAACAGAAAATGGGAGGAGGTGAAAATGAAAGAAAAGGATGGGGTCAGCTGGGTGGCTCAGTGGTTTGAAAACCAGGCCTGGAGACAGGAGGTCCTGGGTTTAGATCTGAACTCAGACACTTCCTAGCTGTGTGATCCTGGGCAAGTCACTTAACACCAATTGTCTAGCCCTTACTGCTCTTTTGTCTTGGAACCAATACATAGTATTGACTGTAAGACCAAAGGTAAGGGTTTAAAATTTTAAAATTTTTTAAAAGGAGAGAGGGAGAGAGAGGGAGAGAGAGGGGAGAGGAGAGAGGAGAGAGGAGAGAAGAGAGAGGAGAGAGGAGAGAG
>NW_025381467.1:0-1613 GCF_016433145.1 Gracilinanus agilis | reverse complement strand
CCCATATCAGAAATAGAAATTGAACAAGCCATCAAAGAACTCCCTAAGAAAAAATCGCCAGGGCCTGATGGATTCACAAGTGAATTCTATCAGACATTCAAAGAGCAACTAATCCCAATACTATACAAATTATTTGATATGATAAGCAAAGAAGGAGTCCTACCAAATTCCTTTTGCGACACAAATATGGTACTGATTCCAAAGCCAGGGAGATCAAAAACAGAGAAAGAAAACTACAGACCAATCTCCCTAATGAACATAGATGAGAAAATCTTAAATAGAATATTAGCAAAGAGACTCCAGCAAGTAATTAAGAAGATCATCCACCATGATCAGGTGGGATTTATACCAGGAATGCAAGGTTGGTTCAACATTAGGAAAACCATCCACATAATTGACCATATCAACAGTCTAACAAACAAAAATCACATGATCATCTCAATAGATGCTGAAAAAGCCTTTGACAAAATACAGCATCCATTCCTATTGAAAACACTGAAAAGTATATGCCATTCTGGCTGGCAATTTGGAATCACGCTCAAAGGGCTATAAAAGAATGCCTGCCCTTTGATCCAGCCATACCATTGTTGGGTTTGTACCCCAAAGAGATCATAGATAAACAGACTTGTACGAAAATATTTATAGCTGCGCTTTTTGTGGTGGCAACAAATTGGAAAAGGAGGGTATGTCCTTCAATTGGGGAATGGCTGAACAAACTGTGGTATATGCGGGTGATGGAATACTATTGTGCTAAAAGGAATAATAAACTGGAGGAGTTCCAGGCGAACTGGAGAGACCTCCAGGAACAGATGCAGAGCGAAAGGAGCAGAGCAAGAAGAACATTGTACATAGAGACTGATATACTATGGTAAAATTGAATGTAATGGACCTCTGTACCAGCAGCAATACTAGGACCCAGGACAATTCTGAGGGATTTATGGTAAAGAACGCTACCCATATTTAGAGGAAGGACTGCAGGAGAGGAAACATATAAGAAAAACAACTGCTTGAACGCATGGGTCGGGGTGGACATGATTGAGCGTGTGGACTCGAAACTACCACACCAATGCAACTACCAACAATTTGGAAATAGGTCTTGATCAAGAACACATGACAAAACTAGTGGAAATGTGTTTGTCGGCCATGGATGGGGGGAGTGCGGGGGTGAAGGGGAAAGTAGGAGCATGAATCATGTAACCATGTTAAAAATGAATAGTAATAAATGTTTAAAAAAATGATGCACCGACAAGGAGCCATTAGAGGGTACTCCCCCTTTTAGCATAAATGTTTTACAAAAAAATAAAATAGTGGTGCATGGGAAAGACATAAAAGAGATATGTGATCCAAAACCAACTGTTCAGTTCAATATATTCTGGGGGCAGCAGGGTAGCTCAGTGGATTGAAAGCCAGGTGTAGAGATGGGAGGTTCCAGATTCAAATCTGGCCTCAGACACTTCCTAGTATAGTATTGGTTCTAAGGCAGAAGATAAGAGTTTAAGATCTCTCTCTCTCTCTCTCTCTCTCTCTTTCTCATATACATATACATATACATACATACACACACATATATGTATGTATACATACATATATACATACATACATACATATATATA
>NW_025381466.1:0-2259 GCF_016433145.1 Gracilinanus agilis | reverse complement strand
AGGAGGAGGAGGAGAAGGAGGAAAAAGAAAAGGAGGAGGAGAAGGAGGAGGAGAAGGAGGAGGAGAAGGAGAAGGAGAAGGAGGAGGAGAAGAAGATCCTTCTCTATTCAAGGCTAACATGTGAGCTATGAATTCAAGGCTGAGTCCTTTCTTCAACACTTTTTTTCAGTTTAGGTATGTGTTTCAAAAGGTCAGGGAAGTGAGTTACCAGGAAGCCTTGGGGTAGAGTCTGTGTCATTGTTTACAGCCAGGTGCTTCCTCTGGGTTGCTCATTATTTTGGTGAAGGCCACTGCTACCAATTCCAGTTGCCTATGGCACTTCTGATGGCTCTGGCATCTCCTAAATAAAACTTGGGCAAAGCTTGTGTTTAGCTGAGAAAAGATTCTCTCTCTAGGAAGTTAGTACTTAACTCCTGAATGCCAAAGTGATCTTCTGGGAACACTACAGTTTGGGAACTCTCCAAAATTTAAGATTCCCCGGCTAAGACCAAAGTCATGAAAATATCCTTTCTCATAAACATTTATTTCAAACCTTGGATAGTAGTTTAGGTGGATTTAGAGCTGGGCCATAGAAAAGTAAGTTGCTGAATAATTCAGGCACTATGAAATGAATCAAAAGGTCAGACCATTAATGCGGACATTCAAGGGACAGAATAGTCGTGGAACTCATGAAGATCCCCTCTCAAAATGTAGATTATAGACACACTGAAAAGTCATTCTCTAAACTTCTTAAAACTCCACTTATATAAGAAAAAGTATTACTGTGTTGGAAACAACTGTGAAGCCTGTGTGTGCATGTGTGTGTGTGTGAGTACACATGTGTGTGTGTTTTGAGAAACCTGTGCCAAATGGCAAGATAGGGTTGGCAGAGAACTGGTATGTTTCTTGCTCTACCCAATTCCCTCTCTCCACCCCAACCTAGAATAGCACATATGCCATTTAGAGGTGTTTTTCTGCCTCAAAATAGACCTTGGGCTTTCCTATCTGGAAAGGTGAAGAATGACGCAAAGTCCCTCTGATTTAGCTCCTGCCAGGTTTTCCTTTGGCCAGAGAGGAGAAATTATCTTCTGTGAGGTGTATAAGAAATGAGTGAATTGAACGCCTCCTCCCCATTCTAAGTAAGAATGGATTAAGAAGCATAATGGACAATTTTCATCTGACTTTTAGTTTGACAAATGGCAGGCCACTCTTGGGATGCTGGAGGGGGGGATTAGATTTAGGGTCCAAGGAGAGTACATTTTTATGCTGTCATTGTGGCATAGCAGATAGAATGCTAGATTTGGAACCAGAAGTATCTGGTTTCAAATCCCACCTCAGATGCATCCCAACTGTGTGACTGTAAGTAAGAAGGTTGGATTTTGTTACCTCTGGAGCCCCTTTCCAGTTCTAAAATCGATGATCTTATCTTGCTTTCCTTGGTGTGGAATAACCTCTGTCTAAGATTTCACAATGCATTTTGTTTGGTAACTTGTGGAATATTTTAATTCATCAACTCACTAAACATTTACTAAGGACCTACTATTATACTTAAGACATTTTGCCAAGTGCCAAGAATAAAAGTATTTTTTAAAAGATGCAGTTCTTACCATCAAGGAGTTTACATTTTACTGAAGATTATGGATTGCAACTTCCACCCAGTTATGTACAATATAGGGGGAGACAGAGGACAAGAGAGTTATCCAGGCAAAATATTTTAGGAAATTTTGAGAAAAGGGAACACTTTCTATCTGGCAGGATCAGGGAAGACTTTGTGGAGGAGAATACATCTGGACAGAGTCTTCAAGAATAGAAACATACTGAAAAGAAACAATTGGGAGAAAGTGCATTCTGGGCATAGGAATGGTCTAGCCTAGTCAGATACACTGAGATAAAAATTGGCATGTTGAATTTGGGAAATAGCTAACCAGTTTGGAAGAAATATAGACTGCAAGAAGGGGAGTGAACTGAGGCTGGACAAATTGAATTAGAGCCAGATTATGGAGGGACTCAATGGATAACTTAAAAAAAGAAGAGATCAGGACCAAATACATAGATTTGGGAGACATTCTGCAGAGGCAAGTACTGAACTTATGGCAGCAAATGTGATCAAAAAGAGGGAAAAAGAAAAACAGAGACAAAGACACAGAGGCATGGCGGGGGAAGAGAGAGAAGGAAGAAAGAAAGAGAAGAAGAAAAAGAGAGAGAAAGGAAGAGATAGAGAGGAAGAAAGAGAGAAGGGAGAGAAAGAAAGGAAGAGAGAGAAATGAAGGAAAAGAAAGG
>NW_025381465.1:0-2883 GCF_016433145.1 Gracilinanus agilis | reverse complement strand
GTGCACTGTTCCAATTCCTCCTGTGGACCTGGGCAGAGATGTGAGACCCGGAAGGGCATCTTTGGATGCCACCCACTTGTCCCCCGCACCTGCCAGATAGTAGGACAATCACAGTATATCACCTTTGATGGGACGACCTATGACTTCCCGGGCACCTGCAAATCCATCTTCTCTGAGTTATGCGGTTCCTTGGAGTCCCTGCCCTTCTTCAGGGTGGAAGTCAAGAAGGAGTACAGACCGAGCATCTCCATATCTGTGATCTCAGAAGTGTTTATCTCACTCAATGGGACCCAGATCCATCTTCATAGAAAAAACCCAGGCTCGGTTGAGGTAAGTTCGTGGGTAAGGATCCACCATGGACCTAGGCTCGCCAATCTCTGCTTTCCAGTATCCCAGGGGAAACTGTGCCCTCCAATTCCCTGGCTTCTGTTCTCTTTCCACAGGTGAATGGAGAGACTCTGCTTCTCCCACTGAGCCTCAATTCTGGTGGCATCCTCTTGTATCCAGATGGATTCTTCTGGACACTGTGGACAGCCTTCGGATTGACGCTCAGTTCTGACCTGGCCTACAGCCTCTTCCTCTCTCTGCCCCCACACTTTGAAGGCAACACCTGTGGACTCTGTGGAAACTTCAGTTGGAATCCCAAGGAGGAGCTTCAGTTCCGGAAGAACTCGCTGAAGGGTGAACTTGTTGACAACTTGGCTTCTAAGTGGAAAAGCAAAGACTGTGAAAATCATTGCGCTCGTGATGGCTGCCCAGCCTGCCAGGAACAAAAGGAGCTTATTCAGGGAAAGGCCCGGTGCTGGATCCTGCAGGACCCCAAGGGACCATTCTCTGCCTGCCACGCAGAGATTGACCCAGAACTATATGGGGTCAGCTGTGCAAAGGACATGTGCTTGTCCAAGGGCAATAGCACCGTCCTCTGCCTCTCCATCCAGACGTACGCCGCAGCCTGTCAGAGAGCAAACATTACCCTTGGCTCCTGGAGGAATTTCTCCTTCTGTGGTGAGTCACTCCTAACCTTGCAACATCTTGTATATCACAGGTATTATTACATCAGGGCTGGCTGAATTGGTCCCAAGCAATTTCCAGTGAGATTGCCAGAGTCACTGTTTAAAGGCGTTTTCATCCTAAAATCATTTGAGAAGAGCCAGCCCTGAGATTCTTGCCTCTCGGGCTTTCGGAGATCAGGGGAGAGGAAACTGGTTCTAAATCTTGTCCAATGGCACATAATCAGGTCAGAATTGGGATCCCACTCGTTCATCCAGTCAGTTTTTATTTCCACCCTTACTGACTAGGTGTAAATAGCTGTTTGATGTTAGCCCTTACAAGGAAAAGGAAAGAAAGACAAAACGAGCAGCCTCCATGGTGCTTGGGGTCAGACACGTTGTCAGCGTTCTGTGAAGATGAGACTTCCTTGGATGATCTAACTAGAGAATTACACACACACACACACACACACACACACACACACACACACACACACACACACACACACNCACACACACACACACACACACACACACACACACACACACACACACACACACACACACTGTGGTTATTCTCTCCAGAGGTACAGACGTAAAGGCTTTCCCATGAGAAACTCTTCTCTGTGCTCCCTCAGAGCAAAAGATTGGCCAAAGGGCCTTCGTGCAGTCTAGATGGAGCAGCAGGACATCAACACTGAGGAAATTCATCAGCAAAGGCTAAATCATTATGGAAGTGCTAGCCCCAGGAAGCCTCTCTTTGTTGTTGTTGTTGTTGTTTTTTAACTTTTACCTTCTGTCTTAGAATTGATACTAAAGGGGGTAGCTGGGTGGCTCAGTGGATTGAGAGTCAGGCCCAGAGATGGGAGGTCCTGGGTTTAAATCTGGCCTCAGACACTTCCTAGCTGTGTGGCCCTGGGCAAGTCATTTGACCCCCATTGCCTAGCCCTCACCACTCTTTGCCTTGGAACCAATACATAGTTTTGTATTCCAAGATGGAAGATAAGGGTTTAAAAAAAAAAAAAGAATTGATACTAAATATTAGTTCCATGGCAAAAGAGTGGTAAGGACAAGGCAACTGGGGTGAAGTGACTTGCCTAGGGTCACACAGTTAGGAAGTATCTGGGGCTAGATTTGAACCCAAGACTTTCCATCTCTAGACCTGGCTCTCTATCCACTGAACCACCTAGCTATTCCTCCCAGGAAGTCTTTATGTAGCGAGGCTTTAAAAGACAGGAAAGGTGAAGGGAGAAGACCCTTCTAACTGGGAGAGAGGGAATACATTATTTAAGCCCAGCCCTTGAACAAGTGGAGGGGAAAAGGCAGACAGGAAGGGCACAATTGTTATTATGTACAGCCTTGAATCACACTTGAGAAGTCTGGATTTGATCTGAGGGGCAATAGTGAGCCACTCCACATCCTGAGCTGGGGGATGCCATGGCTAAAATAGTATTTTGGGAAGATTAGCCTGGCAATGTGCAGGACGGACTGGAGTGGGCTCTGGCTGTAAGTCAATAAATTGACTATGCCATGGACCGGTTGGGGTCCCTCACCTCCATGCTGTTTTCCCCCTTCCCAGCCTTTGCCTGTCCCCCACACAGCGAATATCACCTCTGCCGAGACCCACACAAGGTCCAGTTCTGTGCTAAGACTCCTCTGCCGCCTCCTGGCAGCCCGATGTGCTCTGAGGGCTGCTCCTGTTTTGACGGCTACCTGTGGAATGGGGACAGGTGTGTTCTCCCAAATCAGTGTGGCTGCGAGCATGAAGGACGCTACTACAAGGCAAGTGTGGAATCCAGAGAAGGGCATAAAATCCAGATTGACAGAAGGGGTGGGAGAGAGAGGTGGCGTGATATGCTCTATATGGTATGTGCTATATATATATATATATATA
>NW_025381464.1:0-3790 GCF_016433145.1 Gracilinanus agilis | reverse complement strand
TATATATATATATATATATATTGCAATTCACCTCAATTTTTTTTAAATTTTGAAACTCCTATGTATAAAGCAAGACGTAATGCACTGGGTATACAAATGTGAAATGACAAAGACTCTGTCCTTAATGAGATATTAATTTAATAGCATCCTATCATACATATGCTAATTACTGAAGTAAGAGTTGATTGTGATAAATGATAATACAGTCAAAGTTTTATAAAAAAATAGGTGTGTGACAATGTGAATAGAGAGGGAGTGATAGAGGGAAGAAATAATTGAGCTAGATTAGAAATTAGGCAGGGTTTGTGAGAGAGAAGATCTAAATATAAATCCAAAATTTTAAGCTTGAATGATTGGGGATTGGCCTTTCCTTCTTTAGAAATAAAGGACTTAGTGGGAAAAACTACTTTCAGAGAAAGATAATTATTTTACTTTTTTGCCCTTTTTACATAATAAACTTTAGATTTTGATGGGGCATCCATATGTACATATTTACCAAATAGTTGGAGATGTAGTTTAGGAGCCATGGGTAAAACTAAGACAGGATTTAGAGATTCTTAACTAGGAATCTTTATACTTAGGATAAAGCTTCTATAGCTTCCTAGTTTAAATATTTGGTCTTTCCAATTATGTACTAATTTGATGGCTCCCTAGTTTAAATACTTATTTCCAATTTTTTTATTAATCCAAATATTGAACCTTTTTCCAATTTTGAGGAATCTATTTTTCTTAAGGATAGATAGGTATGTGGCGCACTCTCCAAATTTTTTACTCCAGTGCAAAATACAAATCACCTTGCCCTAATCTTGGTAGTCATCTGCATAAAACTTACAACTAAAGAAGTAATAGTGGATATCAAAGGAGAGATTGTTGAAAGTCAAGTGTTGCAAGACATCCATTTTTAAGAGGTGAGAGCAGTATGAAAAACCAACAGAGAATTAGGAATACAGATATCAGAGAGGTAGGAAGATGGGGATACTATATCCTAGGAAAAAAACTGAATCTCCTATTCTAGTACTTTTAACTAACTGACTTGAATACTGTTGCTGTTATTTGTCCTCATCAGCCTCACTCTCTCTTATAGAATCACCTATGTCCAGTGGCACAATAAAAATCAGGATGACTGACAATGGCTCAGAATGAATACTATGACCTTGGTTTCTTAGATGACTGACCAAGCTCTAAGTGTCTCAAAAAGTGAGCTTGAGCCACTTCTGTGGTCAAATTGTTTTCATCCATCCATCTTTTGCACTATGAGAAGTATGTATGTGCTTGTGGTAGATACTCCCAAGTCATCAGCTAGTAGGTGGATCACAATTATTTTCACACTGATTTAGCCCATATGCTAAGATGATTTGCTGGGGTGTGACTGATGTGCATATTATAACTTTTTGGAACCAGAGGTGATAGTTGAGCACCAGGTGGGCACCAAATATCAATGATTAGCTCTGAAAAAGGTTCAGTAAGCTCTCATATCAGTAAGCTCTCACATAAGTCCTAATTTGGGGGACATAGATCGACACACATAAATATAGACTTTTTAAAAGTCTTATATTAGCATATTACACTTAATAAATATCATTTTTATTGCTACCACTACTAGTGCACTATTAATACAACTGCTGCTGCTACTGCTGCTGCTGCTGCTGCTGCTACTACTACTACTACTACTACTACTACTACTACTACTACTACTACTACTACTACTACTACTACTACTACTACTACTATTACATAACTAGCATTTATATAGTGCTTCCTATGTGCCAGATGCTCTTCTAAGAGCTTTACAAACATCTTTTTTGATCATGACAACTCTTCACTCTTTAAGGCAATTCCTATTATTATCCCTCATTTTCCTCTCACCATTTAAAAGTGGTTGTCTTCAGTAACAGCATAATATATAATTATTAACTATGAATGAATTGACTGTTCTCAGCAATGCAAGGATCCAGGACAATTCCAAAAGACTCATGAGAAAAGAAGAGTATTCAGAGCCATAAAAAAATTAGAGAGTATAAATACAAATTGAAGTGTACCATTCTTCACTTTATTTCCTCAATTAATTCTTCTCTATTTTAAGCACGTTATCTCTTTCTTAACATTATGGAACAGAAATATGTAAGACATGATAACCTATGTCATATTACCTGCCATATTGGGAAAGGGGGAGGGAAGGAGAGAACATGGATCACAAAATATCAGGAAACAATTATTATTGCATTGAGATTTAAATTTCTTTCTTAAAAGTGGTTGTCTTAAAACATATTTTCTTATTCTTCATCAATATTTCCTTTTAGAATCATTCTATTTAAGGAAGCTCAGAAAAACATGACTTGCTCAAGGACACACTAGTAATTGTCTGAAGTTGAATTTTAATTTGGGTATTAGGCACAGCTAACTCAACAACTAGCTGCTGATATGTAATTGAAATAGTTTCTGTATTTTTACAGAGAATTCTTCAATCATTTCACAACCGTAGATGTTACTGTACACATACATTATTTTTAAGTGGTTAAAGTGCATCAAGATTATTAGTAATAAATTAAATATTGCCCATGGTAAAATTTGATGATTTTCTTCTGAGTCCCAGGTAAATAACATAGTCTCAAAATGGCACTTTTACTCTATTCTTCTGACTGTGTTCACTTTGATATTAAAACCCTTTGGATATTTTGCAATTTGTGTCCGGTTCCTAGATCCTGACAGGTCTAAGAAAATGGATTCAAATGAAAGGACATTTGTACACATGGCAGAATAAACCTAGCCTCCTACTTGTTTTGGAACTGCCATGCCCTACTTAATCACAACACTTAACAGCAGGTTTTCAAAATGTGGCAGGTTTTATACAGTCCAGGTGTGTAATCACAATGATATTACTACATTCAAATGTATTCATTTTCCTAGTAGAAGTTGCTAATACATAAAACATTTAGTAATCTATGTGACTTTTTCATTGAAGAGAATATTAAGCAATCATGCGGAATCAGGTACAAAAACATTTTAACTTGCATAACATAAAGCAAGTTAGGGAATTTTTGACCAATTCAAAATACTTATTTGTTGTTTTACAAAAGGAATTTATAATATTCTTACATTAAGAATATTTCAGAGAATTATTCCTGCCTTGGTACTGTCATTGAAACTTTATTAAAGACTCTCCTTCATTTGTTTTACATTTTTAAAAATCAGTTATTTCAACATAAGACATGAACATTAAAATAAAAGGGGACATGATAGGTTAAAGATACTGATTCAGCACTATACAGAATATCCAACTTAGAATCAAAAAGAAATTTGATTGTTTGAAGCTTAAAAGAATGTCTTTAAATGGAAAAGCCATAGGGGTAGATGCAAAGAAAATGACCAAAAGAAAGAAAATCCCAAAAACAATTAATAATAAGAGAACTATTGAAGCAAGAGAAGCAAAGATCCAATAAAGTTTCATTATGAATATAAAAACTTTGGAAACATCAAAGAAATTATGAAAGTCAATGTATTTACTGAAATAAGAAAGAGTCATATACCACAGAGGACTCTGAATAAGAAGTCACATATTTTTACTTAAATTGAAATTTTTAATTTCAAAATGAAATTTTGAAATGAAACCCAAAAAGACTCCTAATACTTTCCTAATTTATCAAGACAAAGCTGGAAGTGTGATTTGAAAATTAAATGTTTCTGTTACAAAGACTTTACAAAAGATAGCTATCTTTTGGAATATATAAATTAGCCAGAATCTTTTTTTAAATCAAAATGGAAAAAATATGAGTAAAGGAGAATAATCATA